>NW_021823237.1:1646620-1739120 GCF_901001165.1 Salmo trutta
ATATTATAATGGTGGTATAACTAGTAGAATATTATAATGGGTGGAATAACTAGTAGAATATTATAATGGTGGTATAACTAGCTAGTAGAATATTATAATGGTGATATAACTAGCTAGTAGAATATTATAATGGGTGGTATAACTAGTAGAATATTATAATGGGTGGTATAACTAGTAGAATATTATAATGGTGATATAACTAGCTAGTAGAATATTATAATGGGTGGTATAACTAGCTAGTATAATATTATAATGGTGGTATAACTAGCTAGTAGAATATTATAATGGTGGTATAACTAGTAGAATATTATAATGGGTGATATAACTAGCTAGTAGAATATTATAATGGTGGTATAACTAGCTAGTAGAATATTATAGTGGTGGTATAACTAGCTAGTAGAATATTATAATGGTGGTATAACTAGCTAGTAGAATATTATAATGGGTGATATAACTAGCTAGTAGAATATTATAATGGTGGTATAACTAGTAGAATATTATAATGGGTGATATAACTAGCTAGTAGAATATTATAATGGTGGTATAACTAGCTAGTAGAATATTATAGTGGTGGTATAACTAGCTAGTAGAATATTATAATGGGTGGTATAACTAGCTAGTAGAATATTATAATGGGTGATATAACTAGTAGAATATTATAATGGTGGTATAACTAGTAGAATATTATAATGGGTGGTATAACTACCTAGTAGAATATTATAATGGGTGGTATAACTAGTAGAATATTATAATGGGTGATATAACTAGTAGAATATTATAATGGTGGTATAACTAGTAGAATATTATAATGGTGGTATAACTAGTAGAATATTATAATGGGTGGTATAACTAGCTATTAGAATATTATAATGGTGATATAACTAGCTAGTAGAATATTATAATGGTGGTATAACTAGCTAGTAGAATATTATAATGGTGGTATAACTAGCTAGTAGAATATTATAATGGTGGTATAACTAGCTAGTAGAATATTATAATGGGAGAAATAACTAGCTAGTAGAATATTATAATGGTGGTATAACTAGCTAGTAGAATATTATAATGGGTGATATAACTAGCTAGTAGAATATTATAATGGTGATATAACTAGCTAGTAGAATATTATAATGGTGGTATAACTAGCTAGTAGAATATTATAATGGTGGTATTACTAGCTAGTATAATATTATAATGGTGGTATAACTAGCTAGTATAATATTATAATGGTGGTATAACTAGTAGAATATTATAATGGTGATATAACTAGCTAGTACAATATTATAATGGTGGTATAACTAGTAGAATATTATAATGGGTGGTATAACTAGCTAGTAGAATATTATAATGGTGGTATAACTAGTAGAATATTATAATGGTGATATAACTAGCTAGTAGAATATTATAATGGTGGTATAACTAGTAGAATATTATAATGGTGGTATAACTAGTAGAATATTATAATGGTGGTATAACTAGCTAGTAGAATATTATAATGGGTGATATAACTAGCTAGTAGAATATTATAGTGGTGGTATAACTAGCTAGTAGAATATTATAATGGGTGATATAACTAGTAGAATATTATAATGGTGGTATAACTAGCTAGTAGAATATTATAATGGTGGTATAACTAGTAGAATATTAAACTGGGTGGTATAACTAGCTAGTAGAATATTATAATGGTGGTATAACTAGTAGAATATTATAATGGTGGTATAACTAGTAGAATATTATAATGGTGGTATAACTAGCTAGTAGAATATTATAATGGTGGTATAACTAGTAAAATATTATAATGGTGGTATAACTAGTATAATATTATATTGGTGGTATAACTAGTATAATATTATAATGGTATATAACTAGTAATATTATAATGGTGGTATAACTAGTAATATTATAATGGGGTATAACTAGCTAGTAGAATATTATAATGGGTGATAAAAATAGTTAGGAATATTTTATAATGGTGGTATAACTAGCTAGTAGAATATTATAATGGTGGTATAACTAGTAGAATATTATAATGGGTGGTTATAACTAGCTATTAGAATATTATAATGGTGATATAACTAGTAGAATATTATATGGTGATATAACTAGCTAGTAGAATATTAAATGGTGGTATAACTAGCTAGTAGAATATTATAATGGTGGTATAACTAGTAGAATGTTATAATGGTGGTATAACTAGCTAGTAGAATATTATAATGGTGGTATTACTAGCTAGTAGAATATTATAATGGGTGATATAACTAGCTAGTAGAATATTATAATGGGTGATATAACTAGTAGAATATTATAATGGGTGGTATAACAAGCTAGTAGAATATTATAATGGGTGGTATAACTAGCTAGTAGAATATTATAATGGTGGTATAACTAGCTAGTAGAATTTTATAATGGGTGATATAACTAGCTAGTAGAATATTATAATGGGTGGTATAACTAGCTAGCAGAATATTATAATGGTGGTATAACTAGTAGAATATTATAATGGGTGGAATAACTAGTAGAATATTATAATGGTGGTATAACTAGCTAGTAGAATATTATAATGGTGATATAACTAGCTACTAGAATATTATAATGGGTGGTATAACTAGTAGAATATTATAATGGGTGGTATAACTAGTAGAATATTATAATGGTGATATAACTAGCTAGTAGAATATTATAAAGGGGTGGTATAACTAGCTAGTATAATATTATAATGGTGGTATAACTAGCTAGTAGAATATTATAATGGTGGTATAACTAGCTAGAATATTATAATGGGTGATATAACTAGCTAGTAGAATATTATAATGGTGGTATAACTAGCTAGTAGAATATTATAGTGGTGGTATAACTAGCTAGTAGAATATTATAATGGTGGTATAACTAGCTAGTAGAATATTATAATGGGTGTATAACTAGCTAGTAGAATATTATAATGGTGGATAACTAGTAGAATATTATAATGGGTGATATCAACTAGCTAGTGAATATTAAATGGTGGTATAACTAGCTAGTAGAATATTATAGTGGTGGTATAACTAGCTAGTAGAATATTATAATGGGTGGTATAACTAGCTAGTAGAATATTATAATGGGTGATATAACTAGTAGAATATTATAATGGTGGTATAACTAGTAGAATATTATAATGGGTGGTATAACTACCTAGTAGAATATTATAATGGGTGGTATAACTAGTAGAATATTATAATGGGTGATATAACTAGTAGAATATTATAATGGTGGTATAACTAGTAGAATATTATAATGGTGGTATAACTAGTAGAATATTATAATGGGTGGTATAACTAGCTATTAGAATATTATAATGGTGATATAACTAGCTAGTAGAATATTATAATGGTGGTATAACTAGCTAGTAGAATATTATAATGGTGGTATAACTAGCTAGTAGAATATATAATGGTGGTATAACTAGCTAGTAGAATATTATAATGGGTGAAATAACTAGCTAGTAGAATCTATAATGGTGGTATAACTAGTAGACTATATAATGGTGATATAACTAGCTAGTAGAATATTATAATGGTTGGTATAACTAGTAGAATATTATAATGGGTGGTTATAACTAGCTAGTAGAATATTATAATTGTGGTATAACTAGTAGCATATTATAATGGTGATATAAACTAGCTAGTAGACTATTATAATGGTGGTATAACTAGTAGAATATTCTAATGGTGGTATAACTAGTAGAATATTATAATGGTGGTATAACTAGCTAGTAGAATATTATAATGGGTGGTATAACTAGTAGAATATTATAATGGTGGTATAACTAGTAGAATATTATAATGGTGGTATAACTAGTAGAATATTATAATGGTGGTATAACTAGCTAGTAGAATATTATAATGGTGGTATAACTAGTAGAATATTATAATGGTGGTATAACTAGCTAGTAGAATATTATAATGGTGGTATAACTAGTAGAATATTATAATGGTGGTATAATAGGTAGAATTATAATGGTGGTATAACTAGCTAGTAGAATATTATAGTGGTGGTATAACTAGCTAGTAGAATATTATAATGGGTGATATAACTAGTAGAATATTATAATGGTGGTATAACTAGCTAGTAGAATATTATAATGGTGGTATAACTAGTAGAATATTATAATGGTGGTATAACTAGCTAGTAGAATATTATAATGGTGGTATAACTAGTAGAATATTATAATGGGTGGTATAACTAGCTATTAGAATATTATAATGGTGATATAACTAGCTAGTAGAATATTATAATGGTGGTATAACTAGCTAGTAGAATATTATAATGGTGGTATAACTAGCTAGTAGAATATTATAATGGTGGTATAACTAGCTAGTAGAATATTATAATGGGTGAAATAACTAGCTAGTAGAATATTATAATGGTGGTATAACTAGTAGAATATTATAATGGTGATATAACTAGCTAGTAGAATATTATAATGGTGGTATAACTAGTAGAATATTATAATGGGTGGTATAACTAGCTAGTAGAATATTATAATGGTGGTATAACTAGTAGAATATTATAATGGTGATATAACTAGCTAGTAGAATATTATAATGGTGGTATAACTAGTAGAATATTATAATGGTGGTATAACTAGTAGAATATTATAATGGTGGTATAACTAGCTAGTAGAATATTATAATGGGTGGTATAACTAGTAGAATATTATAATGGTGGTATAACTAGTAGAATATTATAATGGTGGTATAACTAGTAGAATATTATAATGGTGGTATAACTAGCTAGTATAATATTATAATGGTGGTATAACTAGTAGAATATTATAATGGTGGTATAACTAGCTAGTAGAATATTATAATGGTGGTATAACTAGCTAGTAGAATATTATAGTGGTGGTATAACTAGCTAGTAGAATATTATAATGGGTGATATAACTAGTAGAATATTAGATAATGGGTGGTATAACTAGCTAGTAGAATATTATAATGGTGGTATAACTAGTAGAATATTATAATGGTGGTATAACTAGCTAGTAGAATATTATAATGGTGGTATAACTAGTAGAATATTATAATGGTGGTATAACTAGTAGAATATTATAATGGTGGTATAACTAGCTAGTAGAATATTATAATGGTGGTATAACTAGTAAAATATTATAATGGTGGTATAACTACTATAATATTATAATGGTGGTATAACTAGTATAATATTATAATGGTGGTATAACTAGTATAATATTATAATGGTGGTATAACTAGTATAATATTATAATGGTGGTATAACTAGTATAATATTATAATGGTGGTATAACTAGTAGAATATTATAATGGTGGTATAACTAGCTAGTAGAATATTATAATGGTGATATAACTAGTAGAATATTATAATGGTGGTATAACTAGCTAGTAAAACATTATAATGGTGGTATAACTAGTAGAATATTATAATGGTGGTGTAACTAGGTAGTAGAATATTATAATGGTGATATAACTAGTAGAATATTATAATGGTGGTAAAACGAGTAGAATATTATAATGGTGGTATAACTAGCTAGTAGAATATTATAATGGTGGTATAACTAGCTAGTAGAATATTATAATGGTGGTATAACTAGCTAGTAGAATATTATAATGGTGGTATAACTAGCTAGTAGAATATTATAATGGTGATATAACTAGCTAGTAGAATATTATAATGGTGGTATAACTAGTAGAATATTATAATGGGTGATATAACTAGCTAGTAGAATATTATAATGGTGGGTTTAAACATGAACAGACAGACAGACTGTTATGGTTTAACACTGCCAGAGGTTTCAGTTATATACCCTTATGGTTTAACACTGCCAGAGGTTTCAGTTATATACCCTTATGGTTTAACACTGCCAGAGGTTTCAGTTATATACCCTTATGGTTTAACACTGCCAGAGGTTTCAGTTATATACCCTTATGGTTTAACACTGCCAGAGGTTTCAGTAATATACCCTTATGGTTTAACACCGCCAGAGGTTTCAGTTATATACCCTTATGGTTTAACACTGCCAGAGGTTTCAGTAATATACCCTTATGGTTTAACACTGCCAGAGGTTTCAGTAATATACCCTTATGGTTTAACACTGCCAGAGGTTTCAGTTATATACCCTTATGGTTTAACACTGCCAGAGGTTTCAGTTATATACCCTTATGGTTTAACACTGCCAGAGGTTTCAGTAATATACCCTTATGGTTAAACACTGCCAGAGGTTTCAGTAATATACCCTTATGGTTTAACACTGCCAGAGGTTTCAGTAATATACCCTTATGGTTTAACACTGAGGTTTCAGTTATATACCCTTATGGTTTAACACTGCCAGAGGTTTCAGTTATATACCCTTATGGTTTAACACTGCCAGAGGTTTCAGTAATATTCCCTTATGGTTTAACACTGAGGTTTCAGTTATATACCCTTATGGTTTAACACTGAGGTTTCAGTTATATACCCTTATGGTTTAACACTGAGGTTTCAGTTATATACCTTGTGGTTTAACACTGAGGTTTCAGTAATATACCCTTATGGTTTAACACTGCCAGAGGTTTCAGTAATATACCCTTATGGTTTAACACTGAGGTTTCAGTTATATACCCTTATGGTTTAACACTGAGGTTTCAGTTATATACCCTTATGGTTTAACACTGAGGTTTCAGTAATATACCCTTATGGTTTAACACTGCCAGAGGTTTCAGTAATATACCCTTATGGTTTAACACTGAGGTTTCAGTTATATACCCTTATGGTTTAACACTGAGGTTTCAGTTATATACCCTTATGGTTTAACACTGCCAGAGGTTTCAGTTATATACCCTTATGGTTTAACACTGCCAGAGGTTTCAGTTATATACCCTTATGGTTTAACACTGCCAGAGGTTTGAGATGTGGGGGGAGGGTAGGGGACATAGCTGTCCACACAGCAACCTGACTTTCCCCTGATGACATCACACCAGGAAGGAGTGTGTGTGTGTGGGGGTGGGGGGGGGGGGGGGGGGGGGGGCTGGTGACCTCTGACCCAATGTTCCAGAAAACAACTCTGAGCCCGTCTGCAGGCTGAGGCTTGATGGTATAGAGCTACGGCAAAACATGTTGAAGTCGTGTCAGGGAGAAGTTTTGCATTTTAGCTAACCCTAACCATTTTCCATTTTCTATTAGGCCAGTGATCCCTCTCTCTCATCTGTCCTTTCCTCTATTAGGCCAGTGATCTCTCTCTCTCTCCTGTCCTCTCCTCTATCAGGCCAGTGATCTCTCTCTCTCTCCTGTCCTTTCCTCTATCAGGCCAGTGATCCCTCTCTCTCTCCTGTCCTTTCCTCGTCTAGTGTTACTGATGCTTGAATAGTGGCATCATGGGTAAATCACTGCCAGCCCAAGCACATTCTATAGGGCTGTGGTACCCAGGTCTGGAAAACAACACAAACATGACAACAGTCGTCGTCCCCCCCCCCCAGCTGACATGACACCCCACAACACCCCTTCCCCCACCAGAGCCTCAGGGAAGGGCGTTGCCAGACCCCTGCAGCTACACCGTCCCCCCCCCCCCCAGCTGACATTACACCCCACGACACCCATTCCCCCACCAGAGCCTCAGGGAAGGGCGTCGCCAGACCCCTGCAGCCCGAACAGGTCGACCCATGGTGCCATGCAGCGTTTCTTTATTAGTGAGAGAGTGACACTTCTGACAGGCCGCTGCTGAATAGCTGCCATCTCTGAGACGTGTGGTCACACTGTAACATGGGAGGGTCACTGGACACACGTGCTGGCTATAATAGGGACCAGTGGGACAAATAACGGGACATCACACAGAGAGACAGAACCAGAGGACTCTACAGACACACAGAGAGACAGAACCAGAGGACTCTACAGACACACAGAGAGACAGAACCAGAGGACTCTACAGACACACAGAGAGACAGAACCAGAGGACTCTACAGACACACAGAGAGACAGAACCAGAGGACTCTACAGACACACAGAGAGACAGAACCAGAGGACTCTACAGACACACAGAGAGACAGACCCAGAGGACTCTACAGACACACAGAGAGACAGAACCAGAGGACTCTACAGACACACAGAGAGACAGAACCAGAGGACTCTACAGACACACAGAGAGACAGAACCAGAGGACTCTACAGACACACAGAGAGACAGAACCAGAGGACTCTACAGACACACAGAGAGACAGAACCAGAGGACTCTACAGACACACAGAGAGACAGAACCAGAGGACTCTACAGACACACAGAGAGACAGAACCAGAGGACTCTACAGACACACAGAAGGCTGCAGCCCACCAGATCTGGCCTCAGGTCAGTCCATCTACCTGCCTTGACTGGGACAGTAGCTTTATAGTAGGACAATATTGGAACCAAGGCAAAGAGTATATTGTATGTGCTTGTATTGGTAGTCGTAGATTAGTAGTACTGATGAGTATTGCAAGAGGAGGTTTAATGTGACTGAGTGTGGAGGTGTTGACAATACTAACTGGAAATATTTGTGTTTAACTGTGAATTTAATAACTGGGGGCCGTGTGTGTGTGTGTGTGTGTGTGTGTGTGTGTGTGTGTGTGTGTGTGTGTGTGTGTGTGTGTGTTTAGTGTTTAAATGTGTATTTACTAACTGGGGACTGTGTGTGTGTGTGTGTGTGTGTGTGTGTGTGTGTGTGTGTGTGTGTGTGTGTGTATCTGTGTATTTTCTAACTGCGGACTGTGTGTGTGTGTGTGTGTGTATTAACTGTGTGTGTGTGTATTAACTGTGTGTGTGTGTGTGTGTGTGTGTGTGTGTATTAACTGTGTGTGTGTGTGTGTGTATTAACTGTGTGTGTGTGTGTGTGTGTGTGTGTGTGTGTGTGTGTGTGTGTGTGTGTGTGTGTGTGTGTGTGTGTGTGTGTGTGTGTGTGTGTATTAACTGTACGTGTGTGTGTGTAGTGTAGTAACTGTGTCCTTCCTGTCCAGGATGGACCATGTCATTAAGTTTGAAGGGATTCCCATGTCTAAGGTAAGTGAACGCTGTTGTCAAACTTTAACAAAGACATGAGCATCTCATTGGGACGTACAGATTCACTCCTGGGTTCCTGTCCAGTCCGACTTCAGTGCCTTCAAGACAAACTGGGAACTCTGGGGGGGAAAAAAATAATCTCCAACTAGGAAAAATCATTTTGAACGGTCATCGAACTCGGAAACTCAGGCATCTTTCTACAGCTCCAACTTCCTGACCTGAAGATGACTGACGTCATGATTTGAACTTGTTTTTCCCCCGCTGAGTTCCCCGTTGTCTTAAAAACACAATCAGTCTCCTCCTCTAGTCCACGAGGGGGATGTTATGATGTCATGATATCATTCTGTAGTCCACGAGGGGGATGTTATGATATCATGATGTCATTCTGTAGTCCACGAGGGGGATGTTATGATATCATGATGTCATTCTGTAGTCCACGAGGGGGATGTTATGATGTAATTCTGTAGTCCACGAGGGGGATGTTATGATATCATGATGTCATTCTGTAGTCCACGAGGGGGATGTTATGATGTCATTCTGTAGTCCACGAGGGGGATGTTATGATATCATGATGTCATTCTGTAGTCCACGAGGGGGATGTTATGATATCATGATGTCATTCTGTAGTCCACGAGGGGGATGTTATGATGTCATTCTGTAGTCCACGGGGGGGATATCATGATGTCATTCTGTAGTCCACGAGGGGGATGTTATGATATCATGATGTCATTCTGTAGTCCACGGGGGGATGTTATGATATCATGATGTCATTCTGTAGTCCACGAGGGGGATGTTATGATATCATGATGTCATTCTGTAGTCCACGAGGGGGACGTTATGATATCATGATGTCATTCTGTAGTCCACAGGGGGATGTTATGATATCATGATGTCATTCTGTTGTCCACGGGGGAATGTCATGATGTAATTCTGTAGTCCACGAGGGGGATGTTATGATATCATGATGTCATTCTGTAGTCCACGAGGGGGATGTTATGATGTCATTCTGTAGTCCACGAGGGGGATGTTATGATATCATGATGTCATTCTGTAGTCCACGAGGGGGATGTTATGATATCATGATGTCATTCTGTAGTCCACGAGGGGGATGTTATGATGTCATTCTGTAGTCCACGGGGGGGATATCATGATGTCATTCTGTAGTCCACGAGGGGGATGTTATGATATCATGATGTCATTCTGTAGTCCACGGGGGGATGTTATGATATCATGATGTCATTCTGTAGTCCACGAGGGGGATGTTATGATATCATGATGTCATTCTGTAGTCCACGAGGGGGACGTTATGATATCATGATGTCATTCTGTAGTCCACAGGGGGATGTTATGATATCATGATGTCATTCTGTAGTCCACGGGGGAATGTCATGATGTCATTCTGTAGTCCACGAGGGGATGTAATGATATCATGATGTCATTCTGTAGTCCACGAGGGGATGTTATGATATCATGATGTCATTCTGTAGTCCATGGGGGGATGTTATATCATGATGTCATTCTGTAGTCCATGGAGGGATGTTATGATATCATGATGTCATTCTGTAGTCCACGGGGGATGTTATGATATCATGATGTCATTCTGTAGTCCACGAGGGGGATGTTATGATATCATGATGTCATTCTGTAGTCCATGAGGGGGGATGTTATGATATCATGTCATTCTGTAGTCCACGGGGGGATGTTATGATATCATGATGTCATTCTGTAGTCCACGGGGGGATGTTATGATATCATGATGTCATTCTGTAGTCCACGGGGGGATGTTATGATATCATGATGTCATTCTGTAGTCCACGAGGGGGATGTTATGATATCATGATGTCATTCTGTAGTCCACAAGGGGGATGTTATGATATCATTATGTCATTCTGTAGTCCACGGGGGGGATGTTATGATATCATGATGTCATTCTGTAGTCCACGAGGGGGATGTTATGATATCATGATGTCATTCTGTAGTCCACTAGGGGGATGTTATGATATCATGATGTCATTCTGTAGTCCACGAGGGGGATGTTATGATATCATGATGTCATTCTGTAGTCCACGGGGGGGATGTTATGATATCATGATGTCATTCTGTAGTCCACGGGGGGATGTCATGATGTCATTCTGTAGTCCATGGGGGGATGTTATGATATCATGATGTCATTCTGTAGTCCACGAGGGGGATGTTATGATACCATGATGTCATTCTGTAGTCCACGAGGGGGATGTTATGATATCATGATGTCATTCTGTAGTCCACAAGGGGGATGTTATGATATCATGATGTCATTCTGTAGTCCACGAGGGGGGTGTTATGATATCATGATGTCATTCTGTAGTCCGTGAGGGGGATGTGATGATGTCATTCTGTTGTCCATGAGAGGGATGTGATGATTTCATTCTGTAGTCCATGAGAGAGATGTGTAAGGAGGAGGACTATGCGTTCCTGGGAGAGAAGGAGAAAAGGCCCAAGGAGACAGAAACGCTGGGAGAAGACTGGAAGGAAGACAAGTGGAGAGGGTGAATATATACCTCTATCTCTCTCTCTCTAGGAGAGGGTGGATATCTACCTCTATCTCTCTCTCTAGGAGAGGGTGGATATCTACCTCTATCTCTCTCTCTAGGAGAGGGTGGATATCTACCTCTATCTCTCTCTAGGAGAGGGTGGATATCTACCTCTATCTCTCTCTCTCTAGGAGAGGGTGGATATCTACCTCTCTCTCTCTCTAGGAGAGGGTGGATATCTACCTCTATCTCTCTCTCTAGGAGAGGGTGGATATCTACCTCTATCTCTCTCTCTCTAGGAGAGGGTGGATATCTACCTCTATCTCTCTCTCTAGGAGAGGGTGGATATCTACCTCTAACTCTCTCTAGGAGAGGGTGGATATCTACCTCTATCTCTCTCTCTCTAGGAGAGGGTGGATATCTACCTCTATCTCTCTCTCTAGGAGAGGGTGGATATCTACCTCTATCTCTCTCTCTAGGAGAGGGTGGATATCTACCTCTATCTCTCTCTAGGAGAGGGTGGATTTCTACCTCTATCTCTCTCTAGGAGAGGGTGGATTTCTACCTCTATCTCTCTCTAGCAGAGGGTAGATATCTACCTCTATCTCTCTCTCTAGGAGAGGGTGGATATCTACCTCTATCTCTCTCTCTCTAGGAGAGGGTGGATATCTGCCTCTATCTCTCTCTAGGAGAGGGTGGATATCTACCTCTATCTCTCTCTAGGAGAGGGTGGATATCTACCTCTATCTCTCTCTAGGAGAGGGTGGATATCTACCTCTATCTCTCTCTAGGAGAGGGTGGATATCTACCTCTATCTCTCTCTAGGAGAGGGTGGATATCTACCTCTATCTCTCTCTAGGAGAGGGTGGATATCTACCTCTATCTCTCTCTCTAGGAGAGGGTGGATATCTACCTCTATCTCTCTCTAGGAGAGGGTGGATATCTACCTCTATCTCTCTCGTGAGGGCGGGCTACCCTATCTCTCTAAGAGAGGGTGGATATCTACCTCTATCTCTCTAAGAGAGGGTGGATATCTACCTCTCTCTCTCTCTAGGAGAGCGTGGATATCTACCTCTATCTCTCTAGGAGAGGGTGGATATCTACCTCTATCTCTCTCTAGGAGAGGTTGGATATCTACCTCTCTCTCTCTCTAGGAGAGGGTGGATATCTACCTCTATCTCTTCTCTAGGACGAGGGTGGATACTCTACCTCTATCTCTCTAGGAGAGGGTGGATATCTACCTCTATCTCTCTCTAGGAGAGGTTGGATATCTACCTCTCTCTCTCTCTAGGAGAGGGTGGATATCTACCTCTATCTCTCTCTCTAGGAGAGGGTGGATATCTACCTCTAACCTCTCTCTTGGATAGGGTGGATATATACCCTCTCTCTCTCTCTCTAGGAGAGGGTGGATATCTACCTCTATCTCTCTCTCTAGGAGAGGGTGGATATCGGCCTCTATCTCTCTCTCTAGAGAGGGTGAATATCTGCCTCTATCTCTCTCTCTAGGAGAGGGTGGATATCTACCTCTATCTCTCTCTAGGAGAGGGTGGGTATCTACCTCTATCTCTCTCTAGGAGAGGGTGGATATCTACCTCTCTCTATCTCTCTAGGAGAGGGTGGATATCTACCTCTCTCTCTCTCTCTAGGAGAGGGTGGATATCTACCTCTATCTCTCTAGGAGAGGGTAGATATCTACCTCTATCTCTCTCTAGGAGAGGGTGGATATCTACCTCTATCTCTCTCTAGGAGAGGGTGGATATCTACCTCTATCTCTCTCTAGGAGAGGGTGGATATCTACCTCTATCTCTCTCTAGGAGAGGGTGGATATCTACCTCTATCTCTCTCTAGGAGAGGGTGGATATCTACCTCTATCTCTCTCTAGGAGAGGGTGGATATCTACCTCTATCTCTCTCTAGGAGAGGGTGGATATCTACCTCTATCTCTCTAAGAGAGGGTGGATATCTACCTCTATCTCTCTAAGAGAGGGTGGATATCTACCTCTATCTCTCTCTAGGAGAGGGTGGATATCTACCTCTATCTCTCTCTAGGAGAGGGTGGATATCTACCTCTATCTCTCTCTAGGAGAGGGTGGATATCTACCTCTATCTCTCTCTAGGAGAGGGTGGATATCTACCTCTATCTCTCTCTAGGAGAGGGTGGATATCTACCTCTATCTCTCTCTAGGAGAGGGTGGATATCTACCTCTATCTCTCTCTAGGAGAGGGTGGATATCTACCTCTATCTCTCTCTAGGAGAGGGTGGATATCTACCTCTATCTCTCTCTAGGAGAGGGTGGATATCTACCTCTATCTCTCTCTAGGAGAGGGTGGATATCTACCTCTATCTCTCTCTCTAGGAGAGGGTGGATATCTACCTCTATCTCTCTCTCTAGGAGAGGGTGGATATCTACCTCTATCTCTCTCTCTAGGAGAGGGTGGATATCTACCTCTATCTCTCTCTAGGAGAGGTTGGATATCTACCTCTCTCTCTCTCTAGGAGAGGGTGGATATCTACCTCTATCTCTCTCTCTAGGAGAGGGTGGATATCTACCTCTAACTCTCTCTTGGAGAGGGTGGATATATACCTCTCTCTCTCTCTCTAGGAGAGGGTGGATATCTACCTATATCTCTCTCTCTAGGAGAGGGTGGATATCGGCCTCTATCTCTCTCTCTAGGAGAGGGTGAATATCTGCCTCTATCTCTCTCTCTAGGAGAGGGTGGATATCTACCTCTATCTCTCTCTAGGAGAGGGTGGGTATCTACCTCTATCTCTCTCTAGGAGAGGGTGGATATCTACCTCTCTCTATCTCTCTAGGAGAGGGTGGATATCTACCTCTCTCTCTCTCTAGGAGAGGGTGGATATCTACCTCTATCTCTCTAGGAGAGGGTAGATATCTACCTCTATCTCTCTCTAGGAGAGGGTGGATATCTACCTCTCTCTCTAGGAGAGGGTGGATATCTACCTCTATCTCTCTCTAGGAGAGGGTGGATATCTACCTCTATCTCTCTCTAGGAGAGGGTGGATATCTACCTCTATCTCTCTCTAGGAGAGGGTGGATATCTACCTCTATCTCTCTCTAGGAGAGGGTGGATATCTACCTCTATCTCTCTCTCTAGGAGAGGGTGGATATCTACCTCTATCTCTCTCTAGGAGAGGGTGGATATCTACCTCTATCTCTCTCTAGGAGAGGGTGGATATCTACCTCTATCTCTCTCTCTAGGAGAGGGTGGATATCTACCTCTCTCTCTCTAGGAGAGGGTGGATATCTACCTCTATCTCTCTCTAGGAGAGGGTGGATATCTACCTCTATTTCTCTCTAGGAGAGGGTGGATATCTACCTCTATCTCTCTCTAGGAGAGGGTGGATATCTACCTCTATCTCTCTCTAGGAGAGGGTGGATATCTACCTCTATCTCTCTCTAGGAGAGGGTGGATATCTACCTCTATCTCTCTCTAGGAGAGGGTGGATATCTACCTCTATCTCTCTCTCTAGGAGAGGGTGGATATCTACCTCTATCTCTCTCTCTAGGAGAGGGTGGATATCTACCTCTATCTCTCTCTCTAGGAGAGGGTGGATATCTACCTCTATCTCTCTCTAGGAGAGGGTGGATATCTACCTCTATCTCTCTCTAGGAGAGGGTGGATATCTACCTCTCTCTCTCTCTAGGAGAGGGTGGATATCTACCTCTATCTCTCTCTAGGAGAGGGTGGATATCTACCTCTATCTCTCTCTAGGAGAGGGTGGATATCTACCTCTATCTCTCTCTCTAGGAGAGGGTGGATATCTACCTCTATCTCTCTCTAGGAGAGGGTGGATATCTACCTCTATCTCTCTCTAGGAGAGGGTGGATATCTACCTCTATCTCTCTCTAGGAGAGGGTGGATATCTACCTCTATCTCTCTCTAGGAGAGGGTGGATATCTACCTCTATCTCTCTCTCTAGGAGAGGGTGGATATCTACCTCTATCTCTCTCTAGGAGAGGGTGGATATCTACCTCTATCTCTCTCTAGGAGAGGGTGGATATCTACCTCTATCTCTCTCTAGGAGAGGGTAGATATCTACCTCTATCTCTCTCTCTAGGAGAGGGTGGATATCTACCTCTATCTCTCTCTAGGAGAGGGTGGATATCTACCTCTATCTCTCTCTAGGAGAGGGTGGATATCTACCTCTATCTCTCTCTCTAGGAGAGGGTGGATATCTACCTCTCTCTCTCTAGGAGAGGGTGGATATCTACCTCTATCTCTCTCTAGGAGAGGGTGGATATCTACCTCTATTTCTCTCTAGGAGAGGGTGGATATCTACCTCTATCTCTCTCTAGGAGAGGGTGGATATCTACCTCTATCTCTCTCTAGGAGAGGGTGGATATCTACCTCTATCTCTCTCTAGGAGAGGGTGGATATCTACCTCTATCTCTCTCTAGGAGAGGGTGGATATCTACCTCTATCTCTCTCTAGGAGAGGGTGGATATCTACCTCTATCTCTCTCTAGGAGAGGGTGGATATCTACCTCTATCTCTCTAGGAGAGGGTGGATATCTACCTCTATCTCTCTAGGAGAGGGTGGATATCTACCTCTATCTCTCTCTAGGAGAGGGTGGATATCTGCCTCTATCTCTCTCTCTCTAGGAGAGGGTGGATATCTACCTCTATCTCTCTCTAGGAGAGGGTGGATATCTACCTCTATCTCTCTCTAGGAGAGATAACCCTAACTGGGTTTCGTAAACTAAGGGTTTTCTCTGGCCCTTTCTGATTTTCCTGGTTCATAACTGCAGCAGTGCGATGTAACTTCCTGTTCCTGTGATGTAACTTCCTGTGGTCGCCAGGTGCGGCGGCGTCGGGAGCGAGATCAGCAGGAGCAGGAAAGAATCAGAGAACTGGAGGAGAGTAAGAAGGTAACACACACAGACAGAGAGAGAGAGCCTGTTAATAAACCACATCCCTAAACACTTCCATGAAGCCAGGCTGCAGTAGTAGCGACGGTCTTTCAGCACGGTTCACTGCGAGACTCTGTTCCTGTCCTGAACCGAACAGCCTGACACAGGGCTGGAGCTGCTGCCTCACGGACTAACACACACTCACACACACTCTCACACACACTCACACACACTCACACACACTCACACACACTCACACACACTCACTCACACACACTCACACACACTCACGCACACACGCTGCGAGCTGAGAGCAGTCTACTCTCTAACACACACTCACACACTCTGCGAGCTGAGAGCAGTCTACTCTCTAACACACTCACACACACGCTGTGAGCTGAGAGCAGTCTACTCTCTCACAGACTAACACACACACACTCACACACACTCACGCTGCGAGCTGAGAGTAGTCTACTCTCTAACACACTAACACACACTCACACACGCTGCTGCGAGCTGAGAGCAGTCTACTCTCTCACAGACTAACTCACACACACTCACACACGCTGCTGCGAGCTGAGAGCAGTCTACTCTCTAACAGACTCACACACACAGACTAACATATATATATATTATACATCACTGGCTTTATACATCACTGGTTTTAAACATCACTGGCTTTATACATCACTGGCTTTATACATCACTGGCTGTCCACATCACTGGCTTTATGCATCACTGGTTTTATACATCACTGGCTGTCCACATCACTGGCTTTATACATCACTGTCTGTCCACATCACTGGCTGTCCACATCACTGGCTTTATACATCACTGGTTTTATACATCACTGGCTTTATACATCACTGGCTTTATACATCACTGGCTGTCCATATCACTGGCTTTAAACATCACTGGCTTTATACATCACTGGCTTTAAACATCACTGGCTGTCCACATCACTGGCTTTATACATCACTGTCTGTCCACATCACTGTCTGTCCACATCACTGGCTTTATACATCACTGGTTTTATACATCACTGGCTGTCCACATCACTGGTTTTATACATCACTGGCTGTCCACATCACTGGCTTTAAACATCACTGGCTTTATACATCACTGGCTGTCCACATCACTGGCTTTAAACATCACTGGCTGTCCACATCACTGGCTTTAAACATCACTGGTTTTATACATCACTGGCTTTATACATCACTGTCTGTCCACATCACTGTCTGTCCACATCACTGGCTTTATACATCACTGGTTTTATACATCACTGGCTGTCCACATCACTGGTTTTATACATCACTGGCTGTCCACATCACTGGCTTTATACATCACTGGCTTTATACATCACTGTCTGTCCACACCACTGGCTTTATACATCACTGGCTGTCCACATCACTGGCTTTATACATCACTGGCTTTATACATCACTGGCTTTATGCATCACTGGCTTTAAGCATCACTGGCTGTCCACATCACTGGCTTTATGCATCACTGGTTTTATACATCACTGGCTGTCCACATCACTGGCTTTATACATCACTGGCTTTATACATCACTGGCTGTCCACATCACTGGCTGTCCACATCACTGGCTTTATACATCACTGGCTGTCCACATCACTGGCTGTCCACATCACTGGCTTTATACATCACTGGTTTTATACATCACTGGCTGTCCACATCACTGGCTTTATACATCACTGGCTGTCCACATCACTGGCTTTATACATCACTGGCTGTCCACATCACTGTTTTTATACATCACTTCTTCTTTTGTGTTTCTTCTATTTGCGAATAATCACACCAAATGTTGTCACCTTCTCACCAAGCTGCTTGGCGATGGTCTTGTAGCCCATTCCAGCCTTGTGTAGGTCTACAATCTTGTCCCTGACATCTTTGGAGAGCTCTTTGGTCTTGGCCACGGTGGAGAGTTTGGAATCTGATTGATTGATTGCTTCTGTGGACAGGTGTCTTTTATACAGGTAACAAACTGAGATTAGGAGCACTCCCTTTAAGAGTGTGCTCCTAATCTGGGCTCGTTACCTGTATAAAAGAGACCTGGGAGCCAGAAATCTTTCTGATTGAGAGGGGGTCAAATACTTATTTCCCTCATTAAAATGCAAATCAATTTATAACATTTTTGACATGCGTTTTTCTGGATATTTTTGTTGTTATTCTGTCTCTCACTGTTCAAATAAACCTACCATTAAAATGATAGACTGATCATTTCTTTATCAGTGGGCAAACGTACAAAATCAGCAGGGGATCAAATACTTTTTCCCCCCACTGTAAATAGAACAAGCCACTTCAATAGCCTGCCTGCCTGCCTGCCTGCCTGCCTGCCTGCCTGCCTGCCTGCCTGCCTGCCTGCCTGCCTGCCTGCCTGCCTGCCTGCCTGCCTGCCTGCCTGCCTGCCTGCCTGCCTGCCTGCCTGCCTGCCTCCTGCCTGCCTGCCTGCCTGCCTGCCTGCCTGCCTGCCTGCCTGCCTGCCTGCCTGCCTGCCTGCCTGCCTGCCTGCCTGCCTGCCTGCCTGCCTGCCTGCCTGCCTGCCTGCCTGCCTGCCTGCCTGCCTGCCTGCCTGCCTGCCTGCCTGCCTGCCTGCCTGCCTGCCTGCCTGCCTGCCTGCCTGCCTGCCTGCCTGCCTGCCTGCCTGCCTGCCTGCCTGCCTGCCTGCCTGCCTGCCTGCCTGCCTGCCTGCCTGCCTGCCTGCCTGCCTGCCTGCCTGCCTGCCTGCCTGCCCTGCCTGCCTGCCTGCCTGCCTGCCTGCCTGCCTGCCTGCCTGCCTGCCTGCCTGCCTGCCTGCCTGCCTGCCTGCCTGCCTGCCTGCCTGCCTGCCTGCCTGCCTGCCTGCCTGCCTGCCTGCCTGCCTACCCTGCCTGCCTGCCTGCCTGCCTGCCTGCCTGCCTGCCTGCCTGCCTGCCTGCCTGCCTGCCTGCCTGCCTGCCTGCCTGCCTGCCTGCCTGCCTGCCTGCCTGCCTGCCTGCCTGCCTGCCTGCCTGCCTGCCTGCCTGCCTGCCTGCCTGCCTGCCTGCCTGCCTGCCTGCCTGCCTGCCTGCCTGCCCTGCCTGCCTGCCTGCCTGCCTGCCTGCCTGCCTGCCTGCCTGCCTGCCTGCCTGCCTGCCTGCCTGCCTGCCTGCCTGCTGCCTGCCTGCCTGCCTGCCTGCTGCCTACCTACTGCCTGCCTGCCTGCCTGCCTGCTGCCTACCTACTGCCTGCTGCCTGCCTGCCTGCCTGCCTGCCTGCCTGCCTGCCTGCCTGCCTGCCTGCCTGCCTGCCTGCCTGCCTGCCTGCCTGCCTGCCTGCCTGCCTGCCTGCCTGCCTGCCTGCCTGCCTGCCTGCCTGCCTGCCTGCCTGCCTGCCTGCCTGCCTGCCTGCCTGCCTGCGTGCGTTGTTGACGAGGTGCCAAAACACGTCTGGTGAGATTACGAGGGAGGAACGCTTCTGATTGAACAGTTAACAGATGTAGAACTCTATCTGTGCAGCAGCCCCACACACACACACACACACACACACACACACAGGAAACAGTATTCCCGGCGGGCTCTGCTGAGGCATGTAACTGTCAGGGTTCAGGGTTTAGAGGTCAGGGGTCAGACCAAGCCCTTTCCATCAAGAGGGAAGAGAGGAGTAACAGACCTGTGTGTGTGTGTGTGTGTGTGTGTGTGTGTGTGTGTGTGTCTCAGGAAAAGGAGCAGCGGTGGCGTCACCATGTAGCAGAGCTGGCCTCCACTCAGGAACAAAGACTCAGAGATAGACTGGCACGACTCCGTCGCTTCAGGGTAACACACACACACACACACACGCGCACACACACACAAACGGATGGGTTCGCTCACACACACCTCACTAAGCAGCTATTCATACCTAGAGGTTGACCCCAGTTCAAATCTTTCAGATAAAAGTTTAACCTTTGCAGCTGATCGTAAGCTATGAGGACAACATGGACATACCTCAGGCTAACATCAGAGATCTAGAAACATCTAGAAACACAGGTCTTCTATTGTTTCAACATGGACATACCTCAGGTTAACACCAGAGATCTAGAAACATCTAGAAACACAGGTAATGTTTCAACATGGACATACCTCAGGTTAACATCAACGATCTAGAAACATCTAGAAACACAGGTAATGTTTCAACATGGACATACCTCAGGTTAACACCAGAGATCTAGAAACATCTAGAAACACAGGTCTTCTATTGTTTCAACATGGACATACCTCAGGTTAACACCAGAGATCTAGAAACATCAAGAAACACAGGTAATGTTTCAACATGGACATACCTCAGGTTAACACCAGAGATCTAGAAACATCTAGAAACACAGGTCTTCTATTGTTTCAACATGCACATTCCTCAGGTTAACACCAACGATCTAGAAACATCTAGAAACACAGGTCTTCTATTGTTTCAACATGGACATACCTCAGGTTAACATCAACGATCTAGAAACATCTAGAAACACAGGTCTTCTATTGTTTCAACATGGACATACCTCAGGTTAACATCAACGATCTAGAAACATCTAGAAACACAGGTAATCTATTGTTTCAACATGGACATACCTCAGGTTAACACCAGAGATCTAGAAACATCTAGAAACACAGGTCTTCTATTGTTTCAACATGGACATACCTCAGGTTAACATCAGAGATCTAGAAACATCTAGAAACACAGGTAATGTTTCAACATGGACATACCTCAGGTTAACATCAGAGATCTAGAAACATCTAGAAACACAGGTCTTCTATTGTTTCAACATGGACATACCTCAGGTTAACACCAACGATCTAGAAACATCTAGAAACACAGGTAATGTTTCAACATGGACATACCTCAGGTTAACACCAGAGAGCAGCTTGAGTGTAACGGCTGTTGCAGGGAGTAGACCAAGGCGCGGCGTGGTTAGTGCTCATCATGAATTTATTTGATCTGAACGCTGAAACAGAGAAACTAAAAAACCCGACAGCCAAACTGTTCTGTCAGGTATGCAACACTAAACAGAAATTAACCACCCCCACAAAACCCAAAGGAAAACAGGCTGCCTAAGTATGGCTCCCAATCAGAGACAACGATATACAGCTGTCCCTGATTGAGAGCCATACCCGACCAAAACAAAGAAATACAAAAACATAGAAAAAAAGGACATAGAATGTCCACCCTAGTCACACCCTGGCCTAACCAAAATAGAGAACAAAAACCCTCTCTATGGCCAGGGCGTGACATTTAGGATATCTAGAAACATATCTAATGTTTCAATCATGAACATTGAGGATCTATGTATTAGAACCCAACCTACAGGGTCCAAAGACTGATACCATTTATCCATGCTGTGGTTCAGGAGTAGCAGAGACATGGAGGGTCTATGTACCAAAGACTGATCCCATTTATCCATGCTGTGGTTCAGGAGTAGCAGAGACATGGAGGGTCTATGTACCAAAGACTGCTACCATTTATCCATGCTGTGGTTCAGGAGTAGCAGAGACATGGAGGGTCTATGTACCAAAGACTGATCCCATTTATCCATGCTGTGGTTCAGGAGTAGCAGGGACATGGAGGGTCTATGTACCAAAGACTGATCCCATTTATCCATGCTGTGGTTCAGGAGTAGCAGAGATTAAAACAATTTAAACATTTTATTTCACCTTTATTTAACCAGGTAGGCTAGTTGAGAACAAGTCCTTTATTTAACCAGGTAGGCTAGTTGAGAACAAGTTCTCATTTGTAACTGCGACCTGGCCAAGATAAAGCAAAGCAGTTCGACACAAACAACAACACAGAGTTACACATGGAATAAACAAAACACACATTCAATAATACAGTAGAACAAAAGAAAACAAAAAGTCTATATACAGTGAGTGCAAATGAGTTAAGGCAATAAATAGGCCATGGTGGCGAAGTAATTACAATATAGCAATTAAACACTGGAATGGTAGGATGTGCAGAAGATGAATGTGCAAGTCGAGATACTGGGGTGCAAAGGAGCAAGATAAATAAATAAATCCAGTATGGGGATGAGGTAGGTAGATGGGCTGTTTACAGATGGGCTATGTACAGGTGCAGTGATCTGTGATCTGCCCACATTAGTCCAGATTCACCATTTAATGTGGGCAAATCACAGATCACTGCACCTGTACATAGCCCATCTGTAAACAGCCCATCTACCTACCTCCTCCCCATACTGTGTGATCTGAACGTGTCTGATGAGGCCTCTCTCCCTGCAGGACTTCCAGAGGAGCGTGCTAGAAGAGGAGATGTCCCTCCAGACGGACTCTGAGTCCAGCCAAGCCCTGGACCAGCTGCTTACCAGGATCTAGACAACATAGACCTGCAGGAAAGACCCAGTTCACAACCAGTTCACAGACAACCTGTCCCTTCTAATCAGTATATATCTATAGTCATCTCTCTCCACTAACACCTGTCTGCTGTTCAGTCTACAGAGTGATCTAGTCTGTATATATCTATAGTCATCTCTCTCCAGCCGTCTGCTGTTCAGTCTACAGAGTGATCTAGTCTGTATAGATCTATAGTCATCTCTCTCCAGCCGTCTGTTGTTCAGTCTACAGAGTGATCTAGTCTGTATAGATCTATAGTCATCTCTCTCCAGCTGTCTGCTGTTCAGTCTACAGAGTGATCTAGTCTGTATAGATCTATAGTCATCTCTCTCCAGCTGTCTGCTGGTCAGTCTACAGAGTGATCTAGTCTGTATATATCTATAGTCATCTGTCGTGTCTTTGGCTATGCCGGATTAAGTGATATGACATGCTAACTTATAAAATTATTTCTCTGTAATTAATATTGCCTGATTAAGCTAATCATGTAAATGTAATTAACTAGAAAGTCGGGGCACCACAGAAGAACGTTTATAGAGCTGTTATCTTCTGAATAAACTCTTAAAATACTTAGTAATATTTTACATCGATAGCAGTCAATCTTATCTTATTTTCAGTCTCATCATGAAAGTTATAAATTCTTGGTTATCTTCACGAACCCTGGCTAACAAGTTGAATCAGCAATACAAAATTGGGTTTAATTATTTATTTACTAAATACCTAACTAATCACACAGAATTACAAATACACAGAATATATATGATGTCATACAGAAAACGTCCTGGTGGACGGAGCCTGTATCATGGCTGGTTACACAAAGGAAAGGGGGTTGGGCTTGAATGAAAGAGCGGGAAGATTTAGGAACACAGAAACAGCAGCTATGCTATCGTAAATACATTATCTTATGCATTCTAAATTACCGCCCATTTGGAAAAGGAAAATGCAATAAATATTTACTCTGAGCTGCGCTTCGGTAGATTGGTCGTAGATGCTGGCCGTGGTTGGCCAACAGATCTTCCTGTAGTGGTAATGGATGTCTCTAGTGGTAATGGATACGTGGTGGTATCTTCGTCTGGTTGTTAGACTGGATCCGTCGTCCGTCCTTTCCTAGCCCACGTTAGCAGCGGCTAACTCAACGGCTAGGAAGTATCACTTCTGTAGTGAATAAGCTCAAAGTTCATACCATTCGCCATCAAAGCTCACGCCGAGGTTGGCTTAGTTCTGTCCTTGATATGGTTTAGTTAACATGTGTGTCCTTCTGACGCAGGCTGCAGACCTCCCGTACTGGAACCCGTGAATGTCTTTTCGTCAAAGACTTATATAGTGGAGAGGGGGAAAGGAGGCGCCCCATCGTTTATAACCCCATGTCTCTTCACAGGGTTGGCCACTGATCGGCAGGGCACTTTCCCTATGAAAACCCAATTCTCTCATTTGGAAGCTAAAATTACATTTAATCTCCTAACAAACAATTTCAATATCAAACATTTCAATTGCATAACAATTCCATGTGACTCTGATAACTAGAGGGTGTATACTTTCTCAGGTACAGTTTATGTCGTCCTGCCATCAATCATAATGTCTCAGATAACAATGAACTGACATACATACTCATTACGTTATCAAGCATATTTCCAACTGGTTTTATTAACAAAAGATGGTTCCTTTCCCCATTTGTTTGATGTTCCCAGACTCTCTATATTTAACACAGGCTATTCCAGTCCTTCAGTAGGGTCAGAGAGAGAGGGGAAGGGAGAAGGTATTTATGGGGGGGTCATAAACCTTACCCACAGGCCAACGTCATGACACATCTCTCTCCACTAACACCTGTCTGCTGTTCAGTCTACAGGGTGATCTAGTCTGTATAGATCTATAGTCATCTCTCTCCAGCTGTCTGCTGTTCAGTCTACAGAGTGATCTAGTCTGTATAGATCTATAGTCATCTCTCTCCAGCTGTCTGCTGTTCAGTCTACAGAGTGATCTAGTCTGTATAGATCTATAGTCATCTCTCTCCAGCTGTCTGCTGTTCAGTCTACAGAGTGATCTAGTCTGTATAGATCTATAGTCATCTCTCTCCAGCCGTCTGCTGTTCTAATTATTGTGATGTAATGAATAGTGTGATATACTACGCAGGCGCCCTCTATTTTCTACTGAACAGCAACAGCAGACTAGAAACCAGCTGTTGAATCTCCTCTAAGTTAGAAACCAGCTGAATAGAAACCAGCTGAATAGAAACCAGCTGAATAGAAACCAGCTGAATAGAAACCAGCTGAATAGAAACCAGCAGAATCTCCTCAAAGTTAGAAACCAGCTGAATAGAAACCAGCTGAATAGAAACCAGCTGAATAGAAACCAGCAGAATCTCCTCAAAGTTAGAAACCAGGTGAATCTCCTCAAAGTTAGAAACCAGCTGAATAGAAACCAGCTGAATAGAAACCAGCTGAATAGAAACCAGCTGAATAGAAACCAGCTGAATAGAAACCAGCAGAATCTCCTCAAAGTTAGAAACCAGCTGAATCTCCTCAAAGTTAGAAACCAGCGGAATAGAAACCAGCTGAATCTCCTCAAAGTTAGAAACCAGCTGAATCTCCTCCCACGTAATAATATGAGCTGTATGAGCTGTATTAATAATATGAGCTGTAATAGTATGAGCTGTATTCATAATGCGAGCTGTATGAGCTGCATATTACCTGTATAAATATTAGGAGCAACAGGAGCTGTATTAATAATAGGAGCTGTAGTAATCCAGCTGTATTAATAATAGGACCTTGTCACGTCCTGACCAGCAGGTGGAGTAGGTGTTAAGTTTTGGTCAGGGCGTGGCAGAAGAAGTCGTGTTTTCTATGTTCTGTCTAGGTTGGGTGTTTCTATGTAGAGATAATTGGGGTGGACTTCCAATTGAGGGCAGCTGTGTGGAGTTGCCTTTGATTGGAAGTCCTATATTAGTTGGGTGTGTTTGTCTGTGTATTTTGTGGGGAATTGTTTGTGAGCACTGCTGGTTTGCCTGCCACACTGTTTAGGTCGTGAGTATCGTTTATTGTTTTTGTTTTTCCTGTGGATGCCCTTTGAATTTTTCCATTAAAAGAATGAGTATCCACATACCCGCTGCATTTTGGTCCTCCTCTCTGCAACACCACGACATAATTCATGACAGACCTGTAGTAATCCAGCTGTATTAATAATGGGAGCTGTAGTACTCCAGCTGTATTAATAATAGGAGCTGTAGTAATCCAGCTGTATTAATAATAGGAGCTGTAGTAATCCAGGTGTATTAATAATAGGAGCTGTAGTAATCCAGCTGTATTAATAATAGGAGCTGTAGTAATCCAGTTGTATTAATAATAGGAACAGTGGTAATCCAGCTGTATTAATAATAGGAGCTGTAGTAATCCAGCTGTATTAATAATAGGAGCTGTAGTAATCCAGGTGTATTAATAATAGGAGCTGTGTTAATCCAGCTGTATTAATAATAGGAGCTGTAGTAATCCAGCTGTATTAATAATAGGAGCTGTGTTAATAATAGGAGCTGTAGTAATCCAGCTGTATTAATAATAGGAGCTGTGGTAGTCCAGCTGTATTAATAATAGGAGCTGTAGTAATCCAGCTGTATTAATAATAGGAGCTGTAGTAATACAGCTGTATTAGTAATAGGAGCTGTAGTACTCCAGCTGTGTTAATAACAGGAGCTGTAGGAATCCAGCTGTATTAATAATGGGAGCTGCAGTAATCCAGCTGTATTAATAATAGGAGCTGTAGTAATCCAGCTGTATTAATAATAGGAGCTGTAGTAATCCAGCTGTGTTAATAACAGGAGCTGTAGTAATCCAGCTGTATTAATAATGGGAGCTGTAGTAATCCAGCTGTGTTAATAATAGGAGCTGTAGTAATAATAGGAGCTGTGTTAATAATAGGAGCTGTAGTAATCCAGCTGTGTTAATAATAAGAGCTGTAGTAATCCAGCTGTGTTAATAATAGGAGCTGTAAATCTGGTTGTCAGAACTAGATAAGACCTAAGAGGAACTCCCTGCCTTCTGTGGTCATTCTGGGGCTGGATGACATGAAACAACACAGCAGATGAATTACTGAGCACAGAAACACCAGGAGGCAAACAATACAACAGGCTTAGTCCAACTGACTGACTGACTGGTCTGATGGACCATGGGCTGGGGGAGGGGGGGGAGGGTCTGATGGACCCTGGGCTGGGGGAGGGGGGGAGGGTCTGATGGACCCTGGGCTGGGGGAGGGGGGAGGGTGTTCCAGGTCTGATGGACCCTGGGCTGGAGGAGGGTGTTCCAGGTCTGATAGACCCTGGGCTGGGGGAGGGGGAGGGTGTTCCAGGTCTGATAGACCCTGGGCTGGGGGAGGGGGGGAGGGTGTTCCAGGTCTGATGCACCCTGGGCTGGGGGAGGGGGGAGGGTGTTCCAGGTCTGATGGACCCTGGGCTGGGGGAGGGGGGGAGGGTGTTCCAGGTCTCATAGACCCTGGGCTGGGGGAAGGGGGAGGGTGTTCCAGGTCTGATGGACCCTGGGCTGGGGGAGGGGGGAGGGTGTTCCAGGTGTGATGGCCCCTGGGCTGGGGGAGGGGGAGGGTGTTCCAGGTCTGATGGACCCTGGGCTGGGGGAGGGGGGAGGGTGTTCCAGGTCTGATGGACCTTGGGCTGGGGGAGGGTGTTCCAGGTCTGATGGACCCTGGGCTGGGGGAGGGGGGAGGGTGTTCCAGGTCTGATGGACCCTGGGCTGGGGGAGGGGGGGAGGGGTTCCAGGTCTGATGGACCCTGGGCTGGGGGGAGGGGGGAGGGTGTTCCAGGTCTGATGGACCCTGGGCTGTGGGAGGGGGGAGGGTGTTCCAGGTCTGATGGACCCTGGGCTGGGGGAGGGGGGAGGGTGTTCCAGGTCTGATGGACCCTGGGCTGGGGGAGGGGGGAGGGGGTTCCAGGTCTGATGGACCCTGGGCTGGGGGAGGGGGGAGGGTGTTCCAGGTCTGATGGACCCTGGGCTGGGGGAGGGGTGGGGGTGTTCCAGGTCTGATAGATGTGTGGAGGATCTGTTTACGCAGATGTGTTCAGATCTGGGTGTGTCCTGGCAAACAGACTAGCCTGCCCTGTCAGTGTGTGTGTGTGTGTGTGTGTGTGTGTGTGTGTGTCCCTAGGCGTTTTAGTAACTTCATGCGTGGTTTGCTTTGATGAGCCTTTAAAGGAGACCAGGACAAAAGATGTTGATGGACAGAGAGAGAAAAGAATGAGGGAGGAAAAAGGGGAGAGGGAGGGAAAATACAGAGAGAAAGAGAAGGGAAATACAGAGAGAAAGAGAAGGGAAATACAGAGAGAAAGAGAAGGGAAATACAGAGAGAAAGAGAAGGGAAATACAGAGAGAAAGGGAAGGGAAATACAGAGAGAAAGGGAAGGGAAATACAGAGAGAAAGAGAAGGGAAATACAGAGAGAAAGAGAAGGGAAATACAGAGAGAAAGAGAAGGGAAATACAGAGAGAAAGAGAAGGGAAATACAGAGAGAAAGGGAGGAAGGGAGAAACAGGTGTCTCCTTTGGTCTGCCATTGGCGAAGAGAGAGATGCCCCCTCAAGACCACAATCCCTTGTCTCATTCTCCATCTCTGATCCCTCTCTTCCACCCAGAGGACAGACCTAGAGGACAGGACCTGTAGCTGGGACTAATCCAGAGCTCTGAGCTGCCTGATCCCTCTCTTCCACCCAGAGGACAGACCTAGAGAACAGGACCTGTAGCTGGGACTAATCCAGAGCTCTGAGCTGCCTGATCCCTCTCTTCCACCCAGAGGACAGACCTAGAAAACAGGACCTGTAGCTGGGACTAATCCAGAGCTCTGAGCTGCCTGATCCCTCTCTACCACCCAGAGGACAGACCTAGAGAACAGGACCTGTAGCTGGGACTAATCCAGAGCTCTGAGCTGCCTGATCCCTCTCTACCACCCAGAGGACAGACCTAGAGAACAGGACCTGTAGCTGGGACTAATCCAGAGCTCTGAGCTGCCTGATCCCTCTCTACCACCCAGAGGACAGACCTAGAGAACAGGACCTGTAGCTGGGACTAATCCAGAGCTCTGAGCTGCCTGATCCCTCTCTTCCACCCAGAGGACAGACCTAGAGAACAGGACCTGTAGCTGGTACTAATCCAGAGCTCTGAGCTGCCTGATCCCTCTCTTCCACCCAGAGGACAGACCTAGAGAACAGGACCTGTAGCTGGGACTAATCCAGAGCTCTGAGCTGCCTGATCCCTCTCTACCACCCAGAGGACAGACCTAGAGAACAGGACCTGTAGCTGGGACTAATCCAGAGCTCTGAGCTGCCTGATCCCTCTCTACCACCCAGAGGACAGACCTAGAGAACAGGACCTGTAGCTGGTACTAATCCAGAGCTCTGAGCTGCCTGATCCCTCTCTACCACCCAGAGGACAGACCTAGAGAACAGGACCTGTAGCTGGGACTAATCCAGAGCTCTGAGCTGCCTGATCCCTCTCTTCCACCCAGAGGACAGACCTAGAGAACAGGACCTGTAGCTGGTACTAATCCAGAGCTCTGAGCTGCCTGATCCCTCTCTTCCACCCAGAGGACAGACCTAGAGAACAGGACCTGTAGCTGGGACTAATCCAGAGCTCTGAGCTGCCTGATCCCTCTCTACCACCCAGAGGACAGACCTAGAGAACAGGACCTGTAGCTGGGACTAATCCAGAGCTCTGAGCTGCCTGATCCCTCTCTACAACCCAGAGGACAGACCTAGAGAACAGGACCTGTAGCTGGGACTAATCCAGAGCTCTGAGCTGCCTGATCCCTCTCTACCACCCAGAGGACAGACCTAGAGAACAGGACCTGTAGCTGGGACTAATCCAGAGCTCTGAGCTGCCTGATCCCTCTCTTCCACCCAGAGGACAGACCTAGAGAACAGGACCTGTAGCTGGTACTAATCCAGAGCTCTGAGCTGCCTGATCCCTCTCTACCACCCAGAGGACAGACCTAGAGAACAGGACCTGTAGCTGTAGCTGGGACTAATCCAGAGCTCTGAGCTGCCTGATCCCTCTCTTCCACCCAGAGGACAGACCTAGAGAACAGGACCTGTAGCTGGGACTAATCCAGAGCTCTGAGCTGCCTGATCCCTCTCTACCACCCAGAGGACAGACCTAGAGAACAGGACCTGTAGCTGTAGCTGGGACTAATCCAGAGCTCTGAGCTGCCTGATCCCTCTCTACCACCCAGAGGACAGACCTAGAGAACAGGACCTGTAGCTGGGACTAATCCAGAGCTCTGAGCTGCCTGATCCCTCTCTACCACCCAGAGGACAGACCTAGAGAACAGGACCTGTAGCTGGGACTAATCCAGAGCTCTGAGCTGCCTGATCCCTCTCTTCCACCCAGAGGACAGACCTAGAGAACAGGACCTGTAGCTGGGATTAATCCAGAGCTCTGAGCTGCCTGATCCCTCTCTTCCACCCAGAGGACAGACCTAGAGAACAGGACCTGTAGCTGGGACTAATCCAGAGCTCTGAGCTGCCTGATCCCTCTCTTCCACCCAGAGGACAGACCTAGAGAACAGGACCTGTAGCTGGTACTAATCCGGAGCTCTGAGCTGCCTGATCCCTCTCTTCCACCCAGAGGACAGACCTAGAGAACAGGACCTGTAGCTGGGACTAATCCAGAGCTCTGAGCTGCCTGATCCCTCTCTACCACCCAGAGGACAGACCTAGAGAACAGGACCTGTAGCTGGTACTAATCCAGAGCTCTGAGCTGCCTGATCCCTCTCTACCACCCAGAGGACAGACCTAGAGAACAGGACCTGTAGCTGGTACTAATCCAGAGCTCTGAGCTGCCTGATCCCTCTCTACCACCCAGAGGACAGACCTAGAGAACAGGACCTGTAGCTGGGACTAATCCAGAGCTCTGAGCTGCCTGATCCCTCTCTTCCACCCAGAGGACAGACCTAGAGAACAGGACCTGTAGCTGGTACTAATCCAGAGCTCTGAGCTGCCTGATCCCTCTCTTCCACCCAGAGGACAGACCTAGAGAACAGGACCTGTAGCTGGGACTAATCCAGAGCTCTGAGCTGCCTGATCCCTCTCTACCACCCAGAGGACAGACCTAGAGAACAGGACCTGTAGCTGGGACTAATCCAGAGCTCTGAGCTGCCTGATCCCTCTCTTCCACCCAGAGGACAGACCTAGAGAACAGGACCTGTAGCTGGGACTAATCCAGAACTCTGAGCTGCCTGATCCCTCTCTTCCACCCAGAGGACAGACCTAGAGAACAGGACCTGTAGCTGGGACTAATCCAGAGCTCTGAGCTGCCTGATCCCTCTCTACCACCAAGAGGACAGACCTAGAGAACAGGACCTGTAGCTGGGACTAATCCAGAGCTCTGAGCTGCCTGATCCCTCTCTTCCACCCAGAGGACAGACCTAGAGAACAGGACCTGTAGCTGGGACTAATCCAGAGCTCTGAGCTGCCTGATCCCTCTCTTCCACCCAGAGGACAGACCTAGAGAACAGGACCTGTAGCTGGGACTAATCCAGAGCTCTGAGCTGCCTGATCCCTCTCTACCACCCAGAGGACAGACCTAGAGAACAGGACCTGTAGCTGGGACTAATCCAGAGCTCTGAGCTGCCTGATCCCTCTCTACCACCCAGAGGACAGACCTAGAGAACAGGACCTTCCTGTGTTGCTTACTAACATAGTGGGTTGGAACTCGTTAACTAAGATCAGTGGCTGAACCATCACCAATAATGAGGTGGGACTTTCACAAAAACACTGTTGAATTCTCCCGAACGGCTGAGTTTGTCTGAACATCCAGATATACTGTATCACTGTTGTGTTTATGATATTGCCTTCAGAATAAAAGCATACGTCACTGTATTGTGTATGATTTTGCCTTCAGAATAAAAGCATACGTCACTGTATTGTGTATGATATTGCCTTCAGAATAAAAGCATACGTCACTGTAGTGTTTAGGTTATTTCCTTCAGAATAAAAGCATACGTCACTGTATTGTGTATGATTTTGCCTTCAGAATAAAAGCATACGTCACTGTATTGTGTATGATATTGCCTTCAGAATAAAAGCATACGTCACTGTAGTGTTTAGGTTATTTTCTTCAGAATAAAAGCATACGTCACTGTATTGTGTATGATTTTGCCTTCAGAATAAAAGCATACGTCACTGTATTGTGTATGATATTGCCTTCAGAATAAAAGCATACGTCACTGTATTGTGTATGATATTGCCTTCAGAATAAAAGCATACGTCACTGTAGTGTTTAGGTTATTTCCTTCAGAATAAAAGCAGAGGAAAGAGTAACTGTTTTATGTGGTGTTTCTATTTGTGTGTCTGCATTTCTAGTTTGTGTGTGTGTGTGTGTGTGTGTGTGTGTGTGTGTGTGTGTGTGTGTGTGTGTGTGTGTGTGTGTGTGTGTGTGTGTGCAGATAAAATAGGCAAAAACACATTTCTTCCCACAGGGCCGTGGGGTGAGACAGGGGTGCAGCTTGAGCCCCACCCTCTTCAGCATATATATCAATGAATTGGCGAGGGCACTAGAACAGTCTGCAGCACCCGGCCTCACCGTACTAGAATCTGAAGTCAAATGTCTACTGTTTGCTGATGATCTGGTGCTTCTGTCCCCAACCAAGGAGGACCTACAGCAGCACCTAGATCTGTCCCCAACCAAGGAGGGCCTACAGCAGCACCTAGATCTGTCCCCAACCAAGGAGGGCCTACAGCAGCACCTAGATCTGTCCCCAACCAAGGAGGGCCTACAGCAGCACCTAGATCTGTCCCCAACCAAGGAGGGCCTACAGCAACACCTAGATCTGTCCCCAACCAAGGAGGGCCTACAGCAGCACCTAGATCTGTCCCCAACCAAGGAGGGCCTACAGCAACACCTAGATCTGTCCCCAACCAAGGAGGGCCTACAGCAGCACCTAGATCTGTCCCCAGCCAAGGAGGGCCTACAGCAGCACCTAGATCTTATGTACAGATTCTGTCAGACCTGGGCCCTGACAGACCTGGGCCCTGACAGACCTGGGCCCTGACAGTAAATCTCAGTAAGACAAAAATAATGGTGTTCCAAAAAAGGTCCAGTTGCCAGGACCATAAATACAAATTCCATCTAGACACCGTTGCCCTAGAGCACACCACAAACGATTCAATATTCGGCCTAAACATCAGCACCACAGGTAACTTCCACAAAGCTGTGAACGATCTGAGAGACGAGGCAAGAAGAGCCTTCTATGCCATCAAAAGGAACATAAAATTCGACATATAAATTAGGATCTGGCAAAAAAATACTTGAATCAGTTATAGAAACCATTGCCCTTTATGGTTGTGAGGTCTGGGGTCCGCTCACCAACCAAGAATTCACAAAATGGGACAAACACCAAATTGAGAACGCATGCAGACATCTGCAATAATATCCTCTGTGGTCGACGTAAAACACCAAATAATATCCTCTGTGTACAATGTAAAACACCAAATAATATCCTCTGTGTACAACGTAAAACACCAAATAATGCAGAGCAGAATTAGGCTGTCAAGTGTGAGTGTGCAGCGGGTAGGATGGAGTCAGGAGCAGCGGGTAGGATGGAGTCAGGAGCAGCGGGTAGGACGGAGTCAGGCGCAGCGGGTAGAACGGAGTCAGGCGCAGCGGGTAGGACGGAGTCAGGAGCAGCGGGTAGGACGGAGTCAGGCGCAGCGGGTAGGATGAGTCAGTGTGCAGCGGGTAGGATGGAGTCAGGCGCAGCGGGTAGGACGGAGTCAGGCGCAGCGGGTAGAACGGAGACAGGCGCAGCGGGTAGGACGGAGTCAGGGCGCAGCAGGTAGGATGGAGTCAGTGTGCAGCGGGTAGGATGGAGTCAGTGTGCAGCGGGTAGGATGGAGTCAGTGTGCAGCGGGTAGGATGGAGTCAGGCGCAGCGGGTAGGACGGAGTCAGGCGCAGCGGGTAGGACGGAGTCAGTGTGCAGCGGGTAGGATGGAGTCAGGCGCAGCGGGTAGGATGGAGTCAGTGTGCAGAGGGTAGGATGGAGTCAGTGTGCAGAGGGTAGGATGGAGTCAGGCGCAGCGGGTAGAACGGAGTCAGGCGCAGCGGGTAGGACGGAGTCAGTGTGCAGCGGGTAGGACGGAGTCAGGGTGCAGCGGGTAGGACGGAGTCAGGCGCAGCGGGTAGGACGGAGTCAGGCGCAGCGGGTAGAACGGAGTCAGGCGCAGCGGGTAGGATGGAGTCAGGCGCAGCGGGTAGGATGGAGTCAGGCGCAGCGGGTAGGATGGAGTCAGGGCGCAGCGGGTAGGACGGAGTCAGGGCGCAGCGGGTAGGACGGAGTCAGGGCGCAGCGGGTAGGACGGAGTCAGGCGCAGCGGGTAGGACGGAGTCAGGCGCAGCGGGTAGGACGGAGTCAGGGCGCAGCGGGTAGGATGGAGTCAGGGCGCAGCGGGTAGGATGGAGTCAGTGTGCAGCGGGTAGGATGGAGTCAGTGTGCAGCGGGTAGGATGGAGTCAGGAGCAGCGGGTAGAACGGAGTCAGGCGCAGCGGGTAGGATGGAGTCAGTGTGCAGCGGGTAGGATGGAGTCAGGCGCAGCGGGTAGGATGGAGTCAGGAGCAGCGGGTAGGATGGAGTCAGGCGCAGCGGGTAGGATGGAGTCAGGCGCAGCGGGTAGGATGGAGTCAGGGCGCAGCGGGTAGGACGGAGTCAGGAGCAGCGGGTAGAATGGAGTCAGGCGCAGCGGGTAGGATGGAGTCAGGCGCAGCGGGTAGGAGGGAGTCAGTGTGCAGCGGGTAGAATGGAGTCAGGCGCAGCGGGTAGGATGGAGTCAGGCGCAGCGGGTAGGATGGAGTCAGGCGCAGCGGGTAGGACGGAGTCAGTGTGCAGCGGGTAGGATGGAGTCAGGGCGCAGCGGGTAGGATGGAGTCAGTGTGCAGCGGGTAGGATGGAGTCAGGAGCAGCGGGTAGGATGGAGTCAGGCGCAGCGGGTAGGACGGAGTCAGTGTGCAGCGGGTAGGATGGAGTCAGGAGCAGCGGGTAGGACGGAGTCAGGAGCAGCGGGTAGGACGGAGTCAGGCGCAGCGGGTAGGACGGAGTCAGGCGCAGGACACAGAACTGAGTAGAAAGCCGGTGACGTCGACCGCCGAACGCCGCCCTGAACAAGGAGAGGCACCAACTTCGGCGGAAGTCGTGAGAACGGCTGATACTCGCTAATTATCAAAATACAGAAAAGAGCCATTAAATTCTACAACCACCGAAAAGGAAGCGAATCCCAAACCTTCCATAACAAAGACATCACCTACAGAGAGATGAACCTGGAGAAGAGGCCCCTAAGCAAGCTGGTCCTGGGGCTCAGTTCACAAACACAAACAGACCCCACAGAGCCATCACCTACAGAGAGATGAACCTGGAGAAGAGTCCCCTAAGCAAGCTGGTCCTGGGGCTCTGTTCACAAACCTTCCATAACAAAGCCATCACTACAGAGAGATGAACCTGGAGAAGAGTCCCCTAAACAAGCTGGTCCTGGGGCTCTGTTCACAAACACAAACAGACCCCACTGAGCAGCAACACAATTAGACCCGAACAAATCATGAGAAAACAAAAAGTTAATTACTTGACACATTGGAAAGAATTAACAAAAAAACAGAGCAAACTAGAATGCTATTTGTCCCTAAACAGAGAGAACACAGTGGCAGAATACCTGACCACTGTGACTGACCCAAACTTAAGGAATCTTTGACTATGTACAGACTCAGTGAGCATAGCCTTGCTATTGAGAAAGGCCACCGTAGGCAGACCTGGCTCTCAAGAGAAGACAGGCTATGTGCAACACTGCCCACAAAATGAGGTGGAAACTGAGCTGCACTTCCTAACCTCCTACCAAATGTATGACCATATTAGAGACAGATATTTCCCTCAGATTACACAGATACACAAAGAATTTGAAAACTAATCCAATTGTGATAATCTCCCATATCTACTGGGTGAAATACCACAATGTGTCGTCACAGCAGCAAGATTCGTGACCTGTTGCCACAAGAAAAGGGCAACCAGTGAAGAACAAACACCATTGTCACGTCCTGACCAGTAATAGGGGTTATTGGTTATTGTAGTTTGGTCAGGACGTGGCAGGGGGTATTTGTTTTATGTGGTTCGGGGTTTGTTGGTATATGTGTTTTGTAGAGGGGTGTTTGTTTAGATTAGTCCGGGGTTTTTGGTTAGGTTTTATGTTGTGTATTTCTATGTTAGATGTAGGGTGTTTAGTTCTATGTTTAGTTAATTGGGATTGGGCCTTCAATTAGAGGCAGCTGTTCCTCGTTGCCTCTGATTGAAGGTCCTATGTATAGGGGTGTGTTTGTTATGGGAATTGTGGGAGGTTGTTTGTGCATAGCTGTGTATAGCCTGCATTACTGTTTGTCGTCCGTTAGTTTTCTAAATAAAGTTAAAATGAGCACTCAACCCGTCTCTATTATTTTGGAACTTCTGTTTTGGAACTTCTGTTTACTGTTCATTTTGATTGTTTATTTCATTTTTGTTTATTATCTATTTCACTTGCTTTGGCAATGTTAACATGTTTCCCCATGCCAATAAAGCCACCTAAAATTGAATTTGAAATTGAATTGAGAGAGAGAGAGATGTGGACAGAGAGAGAGAGACAGAGAGAGCGAGACAGAGAGAGCGAGACAGAGAGAGAGAGAGAGAGACAGAGAAACATCACCTGAGACAAATCAGTTTATCAAAGTTTTGTGGAGCCGGTTCAGGAATGTGCCACAGGCTGGGCTTAAGCACACACACACACACACACACCTCCTACACACACACACACCTCCTACACACACACACACACACACACACACACACACAATAGGGGAATGCAGAGGTGTAACCAACACATGACACCCTGTGAAAGTGCAGCCTGGTGGCTGTTTATGACTTCAGAACCCAGGTTCTCCTCACATGATCCTGTTCTGCTCCTTCTCTGTTCTGCTGTCGTCTGGGTCAGATAGATACAGCGCATTCGGAAAGTATTCAGACCCCAGGTTCTCCTCACATTATCCTGTTCTGCTCCTCCTCTGTTCTGCTCCTCCTCTGTTCTGCTCCTCCTCTGTTCTGCTCCTCCTCTGTTCTGCTGTCGTCTGGGTCAGATAGATACAGAGCATTCGGAAAGTATTCAGACCCCCTTGACATTTGTCCACATTTTGTTACGTTACAACCTTATTCTAAAAGTGGACTAAATTGTTTTAAATCTACACACAATACTCCATAATTAAAAAGCAAAAACAAGTATTCAGACCCTTTACAGAGTACTTTGTTGAAGCACCTTTGGCAGCGATTACAGCCTTGAGTCTTCTTGGGTATGATACTAAAAGCTTGGTACACCTGTAATTGGGGAGTTTCTCCCATTCTTCTCTGCAGATCCGCTCAAGCTCTGTCAGGTTGGATGGGGAGCGTCGCTGCACAGCTATTTTCAGAGTTAAATCTTGGTTTCATCAGACCAGAGAATCTTGTTTCTCATGGTCTGAGTTCTTTAGATTCCTTTTGTCAAACTCCAAGCGGGCTGTCATGTGTCTTTTACTGAGGAGTGGCTTTTCTTTTGGCCACTCTACCATAAAAGACCTGATTGGTGGAGTGCTGCAGAGATGTTGTCATTCTGGAAGGTTCTCCCATCTCCACCGAGGAACTCTGGAGCTCTGTTAGAGTGACCATCGGGTTCTTGGTCACCTCCCTGACCAAGGCCCTTCTCCCCCGATTGCTCAGTTTGGCCGGGCGGCCAGCTCTAGGAAGAGTCTTGGTGGTTCCAAACTTCTTCCATTTAAGAATGATGGAGGCCACTCTGTTCTTGGAGATCTTCAATACTGCAGACATTCTTTGGTACCCTTCCCCAGATCTGTGCCTCGACACAATCCTGTCTCGGAGCTCTACAGATGGCTTGGTTTGTTTCTCTGACATGCACCGTAAACTGTGGGACCGCATATAGACAATTCATGTCCAATCAATTGAATTGACCACAGGTGGACTCCAATGAGGTTTTAGAAACATCTCAAGGATGATCAATGGAAACAGGAAGCACCTGAGCTCAATTTCAAGTCTCATAGAAAAGGGTCTAAATACTGACGTAAATAAGGTATCGTTTTTAATATTTTAGAAAATGTACTAAAATTTCTTAAAACCTATTTTTGCTTTGTGATTATGAGGTATTGTGTCTAGATTAATGAAGACATTTTTTATTTAATTTTAGATTAAGATTGTAACGTCACAAAATGTGGAAAAAGTCAAAGGGTCTGAATACTTTACGAATGCACTGTAGGTTTAATCCACTATGATGTTACAGGGCTGGGTTGTTCTGATTGGTTTAATCCACTATGATGTTACAGGGCTGGGTTGTTCTGATTGGTTTAATCCACTATGATGTTACAGGGCTGGGTCGTTCTGATTGGTTTAATCCACTATGATGTTACAGGGCTGGGTTGTTCTGATTGGTTTAATCCACTATGATGTTACAGGGCTGGGTTGTTCTGATTGGTTTCATCCACTATGATGTTACAGGGCTGGGTTGTTTTGATTGGTTTAATCCACTATGATGTTACAGGGCTGGGTCGTTCTGATTGGTTTAATCCACTATGATGTTACAGGGCTGGGTCGTTCTGATTGGTTTAATCCACTATGATGTTACAGGGCTGGGTCGTTCTGATTGGTTTAATCCACTATGATGTTACAGGGCTGGGTCGTTCTGATTGGTTTAATCCACTATGATGTTACAGGGCTGGGTTGTTCTGATTGGTTTAATCCACTATGATGTTACAGGGCTGGGTCGTTCTGATTGGTTTAATCCACTATGATGTTACTGGGCAACTGATTTAACCCACTGCAGTAGAAGGTTAACTCTGTGTGGCCCTGAGTTAGCCCACTGCAGTAGAAGGTTAACTCTGTGTGGCCCTGATTTAACCCACTGCAGTAGAAGGTTAACTCTGGGTGGCCCTGATTTAACCCACTGCAGTAGAAGGTTAACTCTGTGTGGCCCTGATTTAACCCACTGCAGTAGAAGGTTACAGAACTCTGTGTGGCCCTGAGTTAGCCCACTGCAGTAGAAGGTTAACTCTGTGTGGCCCTGATTTAACCCACTGCAGTAGAAGGTTAACTCTGTGTGGCCCTGATTTAACCCACTGCAGTAGAAGGTTAACTCTGTGTGGCCCTGATTTAACCCACTGCAGTAGAAGGTTAACTCTGTGTGGCCCTGATTTAGCCCACTGCAGTAGAAAGTTAACTCTGTGTGGCCCTGATTTAACCCACTGCAGTAGAAGGTTACAGAACTCTGTGTGGCCCTGATTTAACCCACTGCAGTAGAAGGTTACAGAACTCTGTGTGGCCCTGATTTAACCCACTGCAGTAGAAGGTTAAATCTGTGTGGCCCTGATTTAGCCCACTGCAGTAGAAGGTTACAGAACTCTGTGTGGCCCTGATTTAACCCACTGCAGTAGAAGGTTAACTCTGTGTGGCCCTGATTTAACCCACTGCAGTAGAAGGTTAACTCTGTGTGGCCCTGATTTAACCCACTGCAGTAGAAGGTTAACTCTGTGGCCCTGATTTAGCCCACTGCAGTAGAAGGTTAACTCTGTGTGGTCCTGATTTAACCCACTGCAGTAGAAGGTTAACTCTGTGGCCCTGATTTAGCCCACTGCAGTAGAAGGTTAACTCTGTGGCCCTGATTTAACCCACTGCAGTAGAAGGTTAACTCTGTGTGACCCTGATTTAACCCACTGCAGTAGAAGGTTACAGAACTCTGTGTGGCCCTGATTTAACCCACTGCAGTAGAAGGTTAACTCTGTGTGGCCCTGATTTAACCCACTGCAGTAGAAGGTTACAGAACTCTGTGTGGCCCTGATTTAACCCACTGCAGTAGAAGGTTAAAGAGGCAGTTCAGTCCAAAACATTCCCAGTGTTGTTTTAAGATATACAACACTCAGATTGTGAAAATAAGGATAATGCCTTGTTTTGGAAGAGCTTTCTGAAAAAAAATGACTGGAATTTCCTGCATGGAGTTTTTGGCCCGGATCATGACATCACAATCTGATCTGATTATTCTGACCAATGACCAGTCATATTTTATTTGTTTACGCATCACAGGAGGCTGCTGAGTGGAGGATGGCTCATAACAATGGACAGAGTTGAATGTAATGGCATCAAACACATGGAAAACGTCTTTGATACCATACCAGTTATTCATACCAGTCATTATTAACACGAGCCTGTCCTCCCTAATTAAGGTGCCATTATTCTACCAGTCATTAACGAGCCTCTTCTCCCTAATTAAGGTTCGATTATTCATACCAGTCATTAACACGAGCCTGTCCTCCCTAATTAAGGTGCCATTATTCTACCAGTCATTAACCCGAGCCTGTCCTCCCTAATTAAGGTGCCATTATTCATACCAGTCATTAACACGAGCCTGTCCTCCCTAATTAAGGTGCCATTATTCATACCCGAGCCTATCCTCCCTAATTAAGGTGCCATTATTCTACCAGTCATTAACCCGAGCCTGTCCTCCCTAATTAAGGTGCCATTATTCATACCAGTCATTAACCCGAGCCTGTCCTCCCTAATTAAGGTGCCATTATTCATACCAGTCATTAACACGAGCCTGTCCTCCCTAATTAAGGTGCCATTATTCATACCCGAGCCTGTCCTCCCTAATTAAGGTGCCATTATTCATACCAGTCATTAACACGAGCCTGTCCTCCCTAATTAAGGTGCCATTATTCATACCAGTCATTAACACGAGCCTGTCCTCCCTAATTAAGGTGCCATTATTCATACCCGAGCCTATCCTCCCTAATTAAGGTGCCATTATTCTACCAGTCATTAACCCGAGCCTGTCCTCCCTAATTAAGGTGCCATTATTCATACCAGTCATTAACCCGAGCCTGTCCTCCCTAATTAAGGTGCCATTATTCATACCAGTCATTAACACGAGCCTGTCCTCCCTAATTAAGGTGCCATTATTCATACCCGAGCCTGTCCTCCCTAATTAAGGTGCCATTATTCATACCAGTCATTAACACGAGCCTGTCCTCCCTAATTAAGGTGCCATTATTCATACCAGTCATTAACCCGAGCCTGTCCTCCCTAATTAAGGTGCCATTATTCATACCAGTCATTAACACGAGCCTGTCCTCCCTAATTAAGGTGCCATTATTCATACCAGTCATTAACACGAGCCTGTCCTCCCTAATTAAAGGTGCCACCAACCTCCTCTGATATGTATCCTCCTACTTTGAAGGGGTAAGAGGGTAGATTCTATAGTCTAGATCAGGGGTTCCCAAACTCAGTCCCGGGGCCCTCCCTTGGTACACACTTTGGTTTCTGAACTATACAGCTGATTCACATAACTAACTCATCATCAATCAGCTGAGTAGCGCTAGCGGAATAACAGGTCCATCCAAGGGGCCCCAGCACCAAGTTTGGGAAACCCTGGTCTAGACGATCCTATCTGCCAATCAGGGCTCTGTATATTACATTTGTATCAACACGGCCACATGACCAGACTGAGCATTTCAATGTCAAAAGAAGGCTCAGGGAAATAAATGACCAAAATATATTTGCTGTTACTTTCATGAAATAAACAGTGATTTATTAGACATACAATGATGATGATTTAAAAATACAATTTAAAAAACTGCAGAGATAGAATGATCCGGAACGAAGAGCTCCACCCTCTCTATTCCAACAACTGCATGGGGACTTTTAGAGAAGAGATAGAATGAACCGGAACGAAGAGCTCCACCCTCTCTTTGCAAGTTACGGGCAAGACTATGGACCAAATGTCCCCTCCCCTTGTGAAATGTGAACGATGCTAACACCTGTGAAATGTGAAAGATGCTAACACCTGTGAAATGTGAAAGATGCTAACACCTGTGGAATGGTGAAAGATGCTAACACCTGTGAGAAGTCAAAGATGCTAACACCTGTGAAATGGTGAAAGATGCTAACACCTGTGAAATGGTGAAAGATGCTAACACCTGTGAAATGGTGAAAGATGCTAACACCTGTGAAATGGTGAAAGATGCTAACACCTGTGAAATGTGAAAGATGCTAACACCTGCGAGAAGTCCACAAGTCCATGGTGCTTGCCTACGGAGCTGTGAGGGGAACGGCACCTCCGTACCTTCAGGCTCTGATCAGGCCCTACACCCAAACAAGGGCACTGCGTTCATCCACCTCTGGCCTGCTCGCCTCCCTACCTCTGAGGAAGCACAGCTCCCGCTCAGCCCAGTCAAAACTGTTCGCTGCTCTGGCACCCCAATGGTGGAACAAGCTCCCTCACGACGCCAGGACAGCGGAGTCAATCACCACCTTCCGGAGACACCTGAAACCCCACCTCTTTAAGGAATACCTGGGATAGGATAAAGTAATCCTTCTACCCCCCCCCCCCCAAAAGATTTAGATGCACTATTGTAAAGTGGTTTTTCCACTGGATATCTTAAGGTGAATGCACCAATTTGTAAGTCGCTCTGGATAAGAGCGTCTGCTAAATGACTTAAATGTAATGTAAATGTAAAGTCAAAGATGCTAACACCTGTGAAATGGTGAAAGATGCTAACACCTGTGAGAAGTCAAAGACGCTAACACCTGTGAAATGTGAAAGATGCTAACACCAGCGAGAAGTCAAAGATGCTAACACCTGTGAAATGTGAAAGATGCTAACACCAGCGAGAAGTCAAAGATGCTAACACCTGTGAAATGGTGAAAGATGCTAACACCTGTGAAATGGTGAAAGATGCTAACACCTGTGAAATGTCAAAGATGCTAACACCTGTGAAATGTCAAAGATGCTAACACCTGTGAAATGTGAAAGATGCTAACACCTGCGAGAAGTCAAAGATGCTAACACCTGTGAAATGTGAAAGATGCTAACACCAGCGAGAAGTCAAAGATGCTAACACCTGTGAAATGTGTAAGATGCTAACACCTGTGAAATGTCAAAGATGCTAACACCTGCGAAATGTGAAAGATGCTAACACCTGCGAAATGTGAAAGATGCTAACACCTGTGAAATGGTGAAAGATGCTAACACCTGTGAAATGTCAAAGATGCTAACACCTGTGAAATGTCAAAGATGCTAACACCTGTGAAATGTGAAAGATGCTAACACCTGCGAGAAGTCAAAGATGCTAACACCTGTGAAATGGTGAAAGATGCTAACACCTGCGAGAAGTCAAAGATGCTAACACCTGTGAAATGTGAAAGATGCTAACACCAGCGAGAAGTCAAAGATGCTAACACCTGTGAAATGTGTAAGATGCTAACACCTGTGAAATGGTGAAACATGCTAACACCTGTGAAATGTCAAAGATGCTAACACCTGCGAAATGTGAAAGATGCTAACACCTGCGAAATGTGAAAGATGCTAACACCTGTGAAATGTGAAAGATGCTAACACCTGCGAAATGTGAAAGATGCTAACACCTGTGAAATGGTGAAAGATGCTAACACCTGTGAAATGTCAAAGATGCTAACACCTGTGAAATGTCAAAGATGCTAACACCTGTGAAATGTGAAAGATGCTAACACCTGCGAAATGTGAAAGATGCTAACACCTGTGAAATGGTGAAAGATGCTAACACCTGTGAAATTGCAAAGATGCTAACACCTGTGAAATGTCAAAGATGCTAACACCTGCGAAATGTGAAAGATGCTAACACCTGTGAAATGGTGAAAGATGCTAACACCTGTGAAATGGTGAAAGATGCTAACACCTGCGAGAAGTCAAAGATGCTAACACCTGCGAGAAGTCAAAGATGCTAACACCTGTGAAATGTCAAAGATGCTAACACCTGTGAAATGGTGAAAGATGCTAACACCTGTGAAATGTCAAAGATGCTAACACCTGTGAAATGTCAAAGATGCTAACACCTGTGAAATGGTGAAAGATGCTAACACCTGTGAAATGGTGAAAGATGCTAACACCTGTGAAATGTCAAAGATGCTAACACCTGTGAAATGTCAAAGATGCTAACACCTGTGAAATGTGAAAGATGCTAACACCTGTGAAATGGTGAAAGATGCTAACACCTGTGAAATGGTGAAAGATGGTGAAAGATGCTAACACCTGTGAAAGATGCTAACACCTGTGAAATGGTGATCTGTCCAAAGCTCCAGAAGTAGCTCGTTATGTCACGCATCCCGTTGTACGATGACAGATCGATGGTATCATGTATCCTCTATATGAAGCTACATTATCCAGTCATACACACACTGTTCCTCTATATGATGCTACATTATCCAGTCATACACACACTGGTCCTCTATATGATGCTACATTATCCAGTCATACACACACGGGTCCTCTATATGAAGCTACATTATCCAGTCATACACACACTGGTCCTCTATATGATGCTACATTATCCAGTCATACACACACTGGTCCTCTATATGATGCTACATTATCCAGTCATACACACACTGTTCCTCTATATGATGCTACATTATCCAGTCATACACACACTGGTCCTCTATATGAAGCTACATTATCCAGTCATGCACACACTGGTCCTCTATATGAAGCTACATTATCCAGTCATACACACACTGGTCCTCTGTATGAAGCTACATTATCCAGTGTCATGACTGTCCTGATCAGGTCAGGGTACAGGAGACCACCACCCTACAGATTATCTCCCAAACCCCCAACAGAGGAGGAGAGATCTAGGGGTCTGAAGATGTGGGGGTTTTATGACACCTCACGCCCATAATAAAACTTAGGCCACAGAGAAATTCCTTTGTCCTAACAATGGAGAACTGGCCTCAGAACATTAAACATGCAATAAAGGGACTTTGGAACAATGGTTTCCGTCAGCCACAATGGTGGTCATGACGAGAGGTGGAATATTAAAATGTATGTAACTTTTGTATTGTTTTTAAAGGTTAAGAGATGACGTTATTATGAAAACATTGTACCTTTAAGAGTTTTCCCAGTATATGCCTGATGTTTATACATTGTACGTTGTGTAGAAAATATCCAAATCAAACAGAATGTTTTGGTAAAGATGAAATGTGAAGTTAGTGTCTAAAATTTGATTTTTAGTAGAGCCAAAGCCTTGCCCCCTTTTACTTGGTCCGCCCAGAGAATTGCCCTAAAGGCGGTTACACCCACTTCTGACCCGAGGGTATAAGACAGGAGAGTGAAGAATTAACATAGGAGACTAATTGACCCCAAGCTGCAGCTAAGGTCTAACAAAGTCGACGAACCCCAAAACGAAACACAAGGTTGAAGACAAAGAAATCTTTTTCTACACGAGCTACGGACGAGTAGCTGTGTCTAAGCAGGTGAATTCAAGCCAAACCACCCAGCCTCCACTCTCCATTGAATCGTGGTATCGACACCATTCGGGCCGAAGCTGTGAGCTCTGAGCTACAGAGCTGTCTGTCCTCAGAAGACCCCTTTCAGATCAAGGGTGAGGGATCAGACCATTTAGCCAAGAAGGACACTGACATCGTGAGGACAACCAGAGAGTTGCGCCGGAGAAGTGCGTCATTTAGAAGCCTAAACGACCCACGCGGAGCTTCCCACCTGAGAACTCCAACACGTAATTACATCATTATATTCTGACCCATAAGAGCGGCAGTTCGGGGCAAGGCTAGTTAAATAAGCATGGCTGACAAATGAACCCAAATGTATATTTCTCTCGTGTACTTCCTTTGTTTCTCTCTCCTTAAAATCCCCATTTTGGGTAACAAGCGCCATAGTGTGTTGGCCCGTTATACTAAGTCCTAATCAATAGCTAGACTGTGTTTTGTGTATGTGTATTTTTATCATCATTTTAGCTTGCTAGTAAATAAATAATCAACTAAGATTGGTGTGGTAAATTCAGTGGTAAAGCCCGGGTCCGTGCAGATTCCCGGATTATACGACGTTCAGATTATGAGACTGTAGAGGAAATTGATTAATTTAGCGACTGTTGTAATCGATATTCTGATATCTTTTGAGTTAATTTGGGAAATAGAAACTCAATCAAAACAATGTTCCCATGGTGCCCCAGGTTAATGAGTTAATAATTGCTTGATTCATTGCTTAATTCATTTAATCAAACAATTATAAACCGTTAATCATTCGATGAGCAACAATCGTCACATTAACTAATACAACGTCACGACACCAGTCATACACACACTGTCCTCTATATGATGCTACATTATCCAGTCATACACACACTGGTCCTCTATATGAAGCTACATTATCCAGTCATACACACACTGGTCCTCTATATGAAGCTACATTATCCAGTCATACACACACAGGTGTTCTATATGAAGCTACATTATCCAGTCATACACACACGGGTCCTCTATATGAAGCTACATTATCCAGTTATACACTCACTGGTCCTCTATATGAAGCTACATTATCCAGTCATACACACACGGGTCCTCTATATAAAGCTACATTATCCAGTCATACACACACGGGTCCTCTATATGTACATTATCCCAGTTATACACACTGGACCTCAACATGTACATTATCCAGTTATAAACTCAACCTTGATATTCTATGTGTCGGGGGGCTAGGGTCAGTCTGTTACATCTGGAGTATTCTCTTGTCTTATCCGGTGTCCTGTGTGAATGTAAATATGCTCTCTCTAATTCTCTCTTTCTCTCTTTCTTTCTTTCTCTCGGAGGACCTGAGCCCTAGGACCATGCCTCAGGACTACCTGGCATGATGACTCCTTGCTGTCCCCAGTCCACCTGGCCATGCTGCTGCTCCAGTTTCAACTGTTCTGCCTGCGGCTACGGAACCCTGACCTGTTCACCGGACGTGCTTGTTGCACCCTCGACAACTACTATGATTATTATTATTTGACCATGCTGGTCATTTACGAACATTTTAACATCTTGACCATGTTCTGTTATAATATCCACCCGGCACAGCCAGAAGAGGACTGGCCACCCCTCATAGCCTGGTTCCTCTCTAGGTTTCTTCCTAGGTTTTTGGCCTTTCTCAGGAGTTTTTCCTAGGGAGTTTTTCCCAGCCACCGTGCTTCTTTCACATGCATTGCTTGCTGTTTGGGGTTTTAGGCTGGGTTTCTGTACAGCACTTTGAGATTTCAGCTGATGTACGAAGGGCTATATAAATACATTTGATTTGATTTGATTTGATATACATTATCCAGTTATAAACTCAACCTTTATTCTATACATTATCCAGTTATAAACTCTGAACCTTGATATTCTATACATTATCCAGTTATAAACTCTGAACCTTGATATTCTATACATTACCCAGTTATAAACTCTGAACCTTGATATTCTATACATTATCCAGTTATAAACTCTGAACCTTGATATTCTATACATTATCCAGTTATAAACTCTGAACCTTGATATTCTATACATTATCCAGTTATACACAGTGAACCTTGATATTCTATACATTATCCAGTTATAAACTCTGAACCTTGATATTCTATACATTACCCAGTTATAAACTCTGAACCTTGATATTCTATACATTATCCAGTTATAAACTCTGAACCTTGATATTCTATACATTATCCAGTTATAAACTCTGAACCTTGATATTCTATACATTACCCAGTTATAAACTCTGAACCTTGATATTCTATACATTATCCAGTTATAAACTCTGAACCTTGATATTCTATACATTATCCAGGCATTATTATTATTATTATTAAGTTTATTTTTTTAAAGGTACAGTGCACATTTATCAACATTTCTGTAAAGGCGCCGGTTTTAGCCGGCCGGATCATTTTCAACCAGAGTCCCTGGGAAGGTTATTAAAAACAAAAACAATAACAATACAGACAGACAATAAGCACAGACAGAGCAACATATAACCAGTAACACAGACAGACAGAGCAACATATAACCAGTAACACAGACAGACAGAGCAACATATAACCAGTAACACACAGACAGACAGAGCAACATATAACCAGTAACACACAGACAGAGCAACATATAACCAGTAACACACAGACAGAGCAACATATAACCAGTAACACAGACAGAGCAACATATAACCAGTAACACAGACAGACAGAGCAACATATAACCAGTAACACAGACAGACAGACAGAGCAACATATAACCAGTAACACAGACAGACAGAGCAACATATAACCAGTAACACAGACAGAGCAACATATAACCAGTAACACATTGACAGACAGAGCAACATATAACCAGTAACACAGACAGAGCAACATATAACCAGTAACACACAGACAGACAGAGCAACATATAACTAGTAACACAGACAGAGCAACATATAACCAGTAACACACAGACAGACAGAGCAACATATGACCAGTAACACACAGACAGACAGAGCAACATATGACCAGTAACACACAGACAGACAGAGCAACATATAACCAGAAACACACAGACAGAGCAACATATAACCAGTAACACAGACAGACAGAGCAACATATAACCAGTAACACAGACAGACAGAGCAACATATAACCAGTAACACAGACAGACAGAGCAACATATAACCAGTAACACACAGACAGACAGACAGAGCAACATATAACCAGTAACACACAGACAGACAGAGCAACATATAACCAGTAACACACACAGACAGACAGAGCAACATATAACCAGTAACACACACAGACAGACAGAGCAACATATAACCAGTAACACAGACAGACAGAGCAACATATAACCAGTAACACAGACAGACAGAGCAACATATAACCAGTAACACAGACAGACAGAGCAACATATAACCAGTAACACACAGACAGACAGAGCAACATATAACCAGTAACACACAGACAGAGCAACATATAACCAGTAACACACAGACAGAGCAACATATAACCAGTAACACACAGACAGACAGAGCAACATATAACCAGTAACACACAGACAGACAGAAAGCAACAACGCAAAAAGCAACCAAACAAAATGACAGAAAAAGTACCAACGATGTATTGGGGACAACATGGAAAGCAGGTCCACACAGCTGGGGATTGTGTTGACAACATGGAAAACAGGTCCATACAGCTGGGGATTGTGTTGACAACATGGAAAACAGGTCCATACAGCTGGGGATTGTGTTGACACACCTGACTGTCCTTTAGCCATGTCTTCAGGTTATTTGATGTATTGGGGACAACATGGAAAGCAGGTCCACACAGCTGGGGATTGTGTTGACAACATGGAAAGCAGGTCCACACAGCTGGGGATTGTGTTGACAACATGGAAAGCAGGTCCATACAGCTGGGGATTGTGTAGACAACATGGAAAGCAGGTCCATACAGCTGGGGATTGTGTTGACAACATGGAAAGCAGGTCCATACAGCTGTGGGTTGTGTTGACAACATGGAAAGCAGGTCCACACAGCTGGGGATTGTGTTGACAACATGGAAAGCAGGTCCACACAGCTGGGGGTTGTGTTGACAACATGGAAAGCAGGTCCATACAGCTGGGGATTGTGTTGACAACATGGAAAGCAGGTCCATACAGCTGGGGATTGTGTTGACAACATGGAAAGCAGGTCCACACAGCTGGGGATTGTGTTGACAACATGGAAAGCAGGTCCACACAGCTGGGGATCGTGTTGACAACATGGAAAGCAGGTCCACACAGCTGGGGATTGTGTTGACAACATGGAAAGCAGGTCCACACAGCTGGGGATTGTGTTGACAACATGGAAAGCAGGTCCACACAGCTGGGGATTGTGTTGACAACATGGAAAGCAGGTCCACACAGCTGGGGATTGTGTTGACAACATGGAAAGCAGGTCCATACAGCTGGGGATTGTGTTGAGACACCTGACTGTCCTTTAGCTATGTCTCCAGGTTATTTGTGAAGGTGTGGTAAAGAGCAGTCCCATGTCTGAAGGCAGTGTGTTCCAGACATGGGAAGCTCTCTCAGAGAAATCCGTCTGGCTGAAGGTGTTTTTCCCTTAAAAGGGAACTAACTTTACAGTCACTTCTCATTATGCAAATAAACATACAAATGGTCAAGAATATGTAGATTATCCGTCCAGAAGGACAAGTCCGCGATCAGCATGTTCCATCATCACACCGTTACCAGAAAGAGAACATCAATGTCTACATGGGGTGAGAGATCGCAGAGGAGCATTCGGGACTCCATGTCGCTACCACGCTAGTGTCTAAACGTCCCCTGTGGGGATAAAGAACGTTCGCATTGAATTGCTACAGTAGCGTAGTCAGACCGCTGTGTGTCGGGCTGCGTCGTTGCTCGGAGACATGGACATCTGTCGGCCCGCGTCGTTGCTAGGAGACGCGGACATCCGTCTGGTGAACTGGCTGAAACTGGCAGCCCTGCATCTCGCACGGGATTCCCCTCCGTCTCCGCCCGGGGGATGGCCTAGGCCCTGAGAGAGGCCTAAGGGTAGAGTACGGAAATGGGCCGTATCGGGTTGACCCTGGCTGGGCTGGTCCTTGGAGGAGAAGAGGCTCTGGAGGAGGTGGAATTTCTCCTTCTCCTCTCGGAGGAACACGTCCACCAGCAGAGTCTTCTCTCTCTTCAGCTGCTCGCTGATGTTCTTCGGCACGTCCGGGATCGCCCAGGCAACCAGCAGGCTCAGGAACATCACCAGGTTCTGATGGAGAGAGAGCGGCGTGGACGTCAGGGTGGAGATGGATGGAAGGATGGAGCACAAAGCCACAACAGAAGACAGGGTGGAGATGGATGGAAGGATGGAGCACAAAGCCACAACAGAAGACAGGAGTTTGTTTAACTGGTTGGTGTTGTGCTGAATCATCTGATAAATGTTCCACTGTGACTAAAATACAACCACACTGATCATTGGTCCAACCACACTGATCATTGGTCCAACCACACTAATCATTGGTCCAACCACACTAATCATTGGTCCAACCACACTGATCAGTGGTCCAACCACACTGCAACCACACTGATCTAACCACACTACAACCACAGTGGTCCAACCACACTGATCATTGGTCCAACCACACTGCAACCACAGTGGTCCAACCACACTGATCATTGGTCCAACCACACTGATCATTGGTCCAACCACACTGATCATTGGTCCAACCACACTGCAACCACAGTGGTCCAACCACACTACAACCACAGTGGTCCAACCACACTGATCATTGGTCCAACCACACTGATCACTGGTCCAACCACACTGATCATTGGTCCAACCACACTGATCATTGGTCCAACCACACTGATCACTGGTCCAACCACACTGATCATTGGTCCAACAACACTACAACCACAGTGGTCCAAACGCACTACAACCACAGTGGTCCAACCACACTGATCAGTGGTCCAACCACACTGATCATTGGTCCAACCACACTGATCATTGGTCCAACCACACTGATCAGTGGTCCAACCACACTGATCATTGGTCCAACCACACTAATCATTGGTCCAACCACACTGATCATTGGTCCAACCACACTAATCATTGGTCCAACCACACTGATCATTGGTCCAACCACACTGATCATTGGTCTAATCACACTGATCATTGGTCCAACTACACTGATCATTGGTCCAACCACACTGATCAGTGGTCCAACCACACTGATCATTGGTCCAACCACACTGATCATTGGTCCAACCACACTGATCATTGGTCTAACCACACTGATCATTGGTCCAACCACACTAATCATTGGTCCAACCACAGGTGTCCCTGTATTTGTGGTACTGTACCTGGAAGAGGATGACGAAGGCCAGTCTAGCAGCTAGGACGGCCCAGTAGGTTTTAGAGAACTGGTAGGCTTCAGCTGACCACGGAGGCTCTCTGTAGTCCTTATACCTGGGGGGTGGAGAGGGGGAGGGGGGGGTGGAGGGGGGGGGGGGGGGGTGGGGGGGAGGAGGGGAGGAGGGGTGGGGGGGAGGGGGGTTACTAGATAGAACACATGACTAACCAGGCAGTTAGACCCTCTACACCAGTTACTAGATAGAACACATGACTAACCAGGCAGATAGACCCTCTACCCTCTACACCAGTTACTAGATAGATCACATGACTAACCAGGCAGATAGACCCTCTACCCTCTACACCAGTTACTAGATAGAACACATGACTAACCAGGCAGATAGACCCTCTACACCAGTTACTAGATAGATCACATGACTAACCAGGCAGATAGACCCTCAACACCAGTTACTAGATAGATCACATGACTAACCAGGCAGATAGACCCTCTACACCAGTTACTAGATAGCTCACATGACTAACCAGGCAGATAGACCCTCTACACCAGTTACTAGATAGATCACATGACTAACCAGGCAGATAGACCCTCTACACCAGTTACTAGATAGAACACATGACTAACCAGGCAGATAGACCCTCTATACCAGTTACTAGATAGAACACATGACTAACCAGGCAGATAGACCCTCTATACCAGTTACTAGATAGAACACATGACTAACCAGGCAGATAGACCCTCTATACCAGTTACTAGATAGAACACATGACTAACCAGGCAGATAGACCCTCTACACCAGTTACTAGATAGAACACATGACTAACCAGGCAGATAGACCCTCTACACCAGTTACTAGATAGATCACATGACTAACCAGGCAGATAGACCCTCTACACCAGTTACTAGATAGAACACATGACTAACCAGGCAGATAGACCCTCTACCCTCTACACCAGTTACTAGATAGATCACATGACTAACCAGGCAGATAGACCCTCAACACCAGTTACTAGATAGAACACATGACTAACCAGGCAGATAGACCCTCTACCCTCTACACCAGTTACTAGATAGATCACATGACTAACCAGGCAGATAGACCCTCTACCCTCTACACCAGTTACTAGATAGATCACATGACTAACCAGGCAGATAGACCCTCTACCCTCTACACCAGTTACTAGATAGAACACATGACTAACCAGGCAGATAGACCCTCTACCCTCTACACCAGTTACTAGATAGAACACATGACTAACCAGGCAGATAGACCCTCTACACCAGTTACTAGATAGAACACATGACTAACCAGGCAGATAGACCCTCTACACCAGTTACTAGATAGAACACATGACTAACCAGGCAGATAGACCCTCTACACCAGTTACTAGATAGAACACATGACTAACCAGGCAGATAGACCCTCTACCCTCTACACCAGTTACTAGATAGAACACATGACTAACCAGGCAGATAGACCCTCTACACCAGTTACTAGATAGAACACATGACTAACCAGGCAGATAGACCCTCTACCCTCTAAACTGGTATAGGGGACAGACTGTAGTCTAGGGGACAGAGCCATAATGGAGGAGGACAGACTGTAGTCTAGGGGACAGAGCCATAATGGAGGTCAGACTGTAGTCTAGGGGACAGAGCCATAATGGAGGAGGACAGACTGTAGTCTAGGGGACAGAGCCATAATGGAGGAGGTCAGACTGTAGTCTAGGGGACAGAGCCATAATGGAGGACAGACTGTAGTCTTGGGGACAGAGCCATAATGGAGGACAGACTGTAGTCAAGGGAACAGAGCCATAATGGAGGCCATCTGGCAGTCAGACAGTACCCCTCTATCCAACCATGTTATTAATGATGCCCCTCAGTACCCCTCTATCCTCTATCCAACCATGTTATTAATGATGCCCCTCAGTAACCCTCTATCCAACCATGTTATTAATGATGACCCTCAGTACCCCTCTATCCTCTATCCAACCATGTTATGAATGATGCCCCTCAGTACCCCTCTATCCTCTATCCAACCATGTTATTAATGATGCCCCTCAGTACCCCTCTATCCTCTATCCAACCATGTTATTAATGATGCCCCTCAGTAACCCTCTATCCAACCATGTTATTAATGATGACCCTCAGTACCCCTCTATCCTCTATCCAACCATGTTATGAATGATGCCCCTCAGTACCCCTCTATCCTCTATCCAACCATGTTATTAATGATGCCCCTCAGTACCCCTCTAACCTCTATCCAACCATGTTATTAATGATGCCCCTCAGTAACCCTCTATCCAACCATGTTATTAATGAGGCCCCTCAGTACCCCTCTAACCTCTATCCAACCATGTTATTAATGATGCCCCTCAGTACCCCTCTATCCTCTATCCAACCATGTTAATATTATTACCACGGCTAGAGGACCACGGCTACAGGGCCAAGGCTAGAGGACCACGTCTAGAGGACCACGTCTAGAGGCTACAGGACCACGGCTAGAGGACCACGGCTAGAGGCCCACGGCTAGAGGGCCATGGCGGCTAGTGGACCACGGCTAGAGGACCACGGCTAGATGACCACGGCTAGAGGACCACGGCTAGAGGACCACGGCTAGAGGGCCACGGCTAGAGGACCACGGCTAGATGACCACGGCTAGAGGCCCACGGCTAGAGGACCACGGCTAGAGGGCCACGGCTAGAGGACCACGGCTAGAGGGCCACGGCTAGAGGACCACGGCTAGAGGGCCACGGCTAGAGGACCACGGCTAGAGGACCAGGGCTAGAGGACCAGGGCTAGAGGACCACGGCTACAGGACCACGGCTAGAGGCCCACGGCTAGAGGACCATGGCTAGAGGACCACGGCTAGAGGACCACGGCTAGAGGACCAAGGCTAGAGGACCATGGCTAGAGGACCACGGCTAGAGGACCACGGCTAGAGGACCAAGGCTAGAGGACCAAGGCTAGAGGACCACAGCTAGAGGACCAGGGCTAGAGGACCACGGCTAGAGGACCACGGCTAGAGGACCAAGGCTAGAGGACCACGGCGAGAGGACCACGGCTAGAGGACCAAGGCTAGAGGACCACGGCTAGAGGGCCACGGCTAGAGGACCACGGCTAGAGAACCAAGGCTAGAGGACCACGGCTAGAGGGCCACGGCTAGAGGACCACGGCTAGAGGACCACGGCTAGAGGACCACGGCTAGAGGACCATGGCTAGAGGCTAGAGGACCACGGCTAGAAGGCCACGGCTAGAGAACCAAGGCTAGAGGACCACGGCTAGAGGACCAAGTCTAGAGGACCAAGGCTAGAGGACCACGGCTAGAGGACCACGGCTAGAGGACCACGGCTAGAGGACCAAGGCTAGAGGACCACGGCTAGAGGACCACGGCGGCTAGAGGGCCACGGCTAGAGAACCAAGGCTAGAGGACCACGGCTAGAGGACCAAGGCTAGAGGACCACGGCTAGAGGACCACGGCGGCTAGAGGACCATGGCTAGAGGACCACGGCTAGAGGACCACGGCTAGAGGACCACGGCTAGAGGACCACGGCGGCTAGAGGACCACGGCGGCTAGAGGACCACGGCTAGAGGACCAAGGCTAGAGGACCACGGCTAGAGGACCACGGCTAGAGGACCACGGCTAGAGGACCACGGCTAGAGGCTAGAGGACCACGGCTAGAGGACCACGGCTAGAGGACCACGGCTAGAGGACCACGGCTAGAGGGCCACGGCTAGAGGACCACGGCTAGAGGACCAGGGCTAGAGGACCAGGGCTAGAGGACCACGGCTAGAGGACCAAGGCTAGAGGACCACGGCTAGAGGACCACGGCGGCTAGAGGGCCACGGCTAGAGAACCAAGGCTAGAGGACCACGGCTAGAGGACCAAGGCTAGAGGACCACGGCTAGAGGACCACGGCGGCTAGAGGACCATGGCTAGAGGACCACGGCTAGAGGACCACGGCTAGAGGACCACGGCTAGAGGACCACGGCGGCTAGAGGACCACGGCGGCTAGAGGACCACGGCTAGAGGACCAAGGCTAGAGGACCACGGCTAGAGGACCACGGCTAGAGGACCACGGCTAGAGGCTAGAGGACCACGGCTAGAGGACCACGGCTAGAGGACCAGGGCTAGAGGACCACGGCTACAGGACCACGGCTAGAGGCCCACGGCTAGAGGACCATGGCTAGAGGACCACGGCTAGAGGACCACGGCTAGAGGACCACGGCTAGAGGACCACGGCTAGAGGACCACGGCTAGAGGACCACGGCTAGAGGACCACGGCGACTAGAGGGCCACGGCTAGAGAACCAAGGCTAGAGGACCACGGCTAGAGGACCAAGGCTAGAGGACCACGGCTAGAGGACCACGGCGGCTAGAGGACCATGGCTAGAGGACCACGGCTAGAGGACCACGGCTAGAGGACCACGGCGGCTAGAGGACCAAGGCTAGAGGACCACGGCTAGAGGACCACGGCGGCTAGAGGACCACGGCTAGAGGACCAAGGCTAGAGGACCACGGCTAGAGGACCACGGCTAGAGGACCACGGCTAGAGGACCACGGCTAGAGGCTAGAGGACCACGGCTAGAGGACCACGGCTAGAGGACCACGGCTAGAGGACCACGGCTAGAGGCCCACGGCTAGAGGACCACGGCTAGAGGACCACGGCTAGAGGACCACGGCGGCTAGAGGACCACGGCTAGAGGACCACGGCGGATAGAGGACCACGGCTAGATGACCACGGCTAGAGGCCCACGGCTAGAGGACCACGGCTAGAGGCCCACGGCTAGAGGACCACGGCTAGAGGACCACGGCTAGAGGACCACGGCTAGAAGCTAGAGGACCACGGCTAGAGGCTAGAGGACCACGGCTACAGGACCACGGCTAGAGGACCACGGCTGCAAGAGGACCACGGCTAGAGTCTAGAGGACCACGGCTAGAGGACCAGGGCTAGAGGACCACGGCTAGAGGCTAGAGGACCACGGCTAGAGGACCATGGCTAGAGGACCACGGCTAGAGGACCATGGCTAGAGGGCCACGGCTAGAGGACCACGGCTAGAGGACCAAGGCTAGAGGACCACGGCTAGAGGACCACGGCTAGAGGACCACGGCTAGAGGCCCACGGCTAGAGGACCACGGCTAGAGGGCCATGGCGGCTAGAGGACCACGGCTAGAGGACCACGTCTAGAGGACCACGGCTAGAGGACCACGGCTAGAGGACCACGGCTAGAGGACCACGGCTAGAGGCTAGAGGACCACGGCTAGAGGCTAGAGGACCACGGCTAGAGGACCACGGCTAGAGGACCACGGCTAGAAGACCACGGCTAGAGGCTAGAGGACCACGGCTAGAGGACCACGGCTAGAGGACCACGGCTAGAGGACCACGGCTAGAGGACCACGGCTAGAGGCCCACGGCTAGAGGACCACGGCTAGAGGACCACGGCTAGAGGACCACGGTTAGAGGCTAGAGGACCACGGCTAGAGGACCACGGCTAGAGGACCACGGCTAGAGGACCACGGCTAGAGGACCACGGCTAGAGGACCACGGCTAAAGGACCACGGCTAGAGGCCCACGGCTAGAGGACCACGGCTAGAGGGCCACGGCTAGAGGACCATGGAGCACAATAACAGCCAGTTTAATGTTTCTATTAGAAACTGGGTTTCTACTATGAAACAACTAGAGTCTCTACAGATACTACAACTGGTTACTATTTTTGTCAACTTCTTTCAGAACGGACATCAAAGCCGAGTTGAATTTCCTCTAAATGTTTGATTGGCTGTATTGAATTATGGAAAACATCATAGAGACAGACTGGTCCTGGTGTATGGCCATATACAGGCATGGAGCAGGAATGTGTGAGACTGGCTCCGATTCACCCAGCCACCCTATACTCTATCTGCCCTCAGGCCCCTGCCTCTCCCTGGGAGCCTCTCTCTCTCTCTCTCACACAGACAGACAGACAGACAGACAGACAGACAGACAGACAGACAGACAGACAGACAGACAGACAGACAGACAGACAGACAGACAGAGACACACACACACACACACACACACACACACATCTGATTCCCTGAAAAAGACATCACCTCAATGATCCTCTGGCTGCCTCCATGTTTGGTTATCACAATACTGACCATGTCAAAAATAGAACAGACACACACTCATTTAATAATACAGTGCTCTCCAGAAGTATTGGGACAGTGATATATTTGTTGTTATTTTGGCTCTGTAGTCCAGCACTTTGGATTTTAAATGATACAATTACTACGAGGTTAAAGTGTAGATATCACGCTTTAATTTGATGGTATTTTCATCCATATTGGGTGAATTGTTCACAGCACTTTTTGTACATTGTCCCTCCCCCCCATTTTAGAGGACCAAAAAACTTGGGACAAATTCACATATATTTGTATTACTCAAGTAGTTTAGCATTTAGTTCCATATTCATAGCGAGCAATGAGCAACGGCACTGTCACAAGTGTCGAAGAGATGAGACCAAGGCGCAGCGGGTACAGGAATACTCACACTTTAATTTATTATTTAAAGTGAGCAACGGGGAAAACAAGAAACAGAACGACAGCTAACAGATGTGCAGGCTAGACAAACAGCAGTGCAAATACAACTACCCACAACCTAACCAAACCAAACACACACCTCTATATAGGACTCTCAATCAGAGGCAACTAGAAACACCTGCCTCCAATTGAGAGTCCAACACCCAATCCTAAACATAGAAAACTAAACTAGACAGAACATAGAAATGCATACACAACACAAACCCTCTGCCACGCCCTGACCAAAACTAATACAATACTCCCTCTGCTGGTCAGGATGTGACAGGCACCGAAGGAGATGGCTGCCGTTTTACGATCTCCTAATCAGCTGTGATATTGTGTGTGTTAATTGCATTATTTGTAACTTAATTTGAACTTAATTGTTTCTGCCACCGTGTCTTATGACCGAAAAGAGCTTCTAGATATCAGGACAGCGATTACTCAACCTGTACCGGAGGAAAACTTTTTCTTTAACGAGTCGGACGGGAATAATTTACTCCAGACGCCCGGCGAGGCCCTCATCCCCGTCATTCGCAGGAGAAAGACACGGAGAAAGAGACGGAGATATCGGGGACGAAGGTCTGGGTGCCTTGTAAGGAGCCGACAGCGAGCAGGTAATCTCCCATTACCATCGGTCCTATTAGCCAACGTACAACCGATCAATAATAAAATAGACGAACTACGATCACGTTTATCCGACGGGACATTAAAAACTGGAATATCTTATGTTTCACCGAGTCGTGGCTGAACGACGACATTAAGAACATACAGCTGGCTGGCAAATCTGACCATTATTCCATCCTCCTGATTCCTGCCTACAAGCAAAAACTAAAGCAGGAAGCACCAGTGACTCAGTCTATAAAAAAGTGGTCAGATGAAGCAGATGCTAAACTACAGGACTGTTTTGCACAGACTGGAATATGTTCCGGGATTCCTCCGATGGCATTGAGGAGTTCACCACATCAGTCACTGGCTTCATCAATAAGTGCATTGAGGACGTCGTCCCCACAGTGACCGTATGTACATATCCCAACCAGAAGCCATGGATTACAGGCAACATCTGCACTGAGCTAAAGGGTAGAGCTGCCGAGTTCAAGGAGCGGGACTCTAACCCGGAAGCTTATAAGAAATCCCGCTATGTCCTCAGACGAACCATCAAACAGGCAAGGCGTCAATACAGGACTAAGATTGAATCCTACTACACCGGCTCTGACGCTCGTCGGATGTGGCAGGGCTTGCAAACTATTACAGACTACAAAGGGAAGCACAACCACGAGCTGCCCAGTGACATGTGTTTACCAGACAAGCTAAATCACTTCTATGCTCGCTTCGAGGCAAGTAACACTGAAACATGTATGGGAGCATCAGCTGTTCCGGAAGACTGTGTGATCACGCTCTCTGCAGCCAATGTGAGTAAGACCTTTAAACAGGTCAACATTCACAAGGCTGCGGGGCCAGACGGATTTCCAGGACGTGTGCTCCGGTCATGTGCTGTCCAACTGGCAAGTGTCTTCACTGACATTTTCAACCTCTCCCTGTCTGAGTCTGTAATACCAACATGTTTCAAGCAGACCACTATAGTCCCTGTGCCCAAGAACAAAAAGGCAACCTGCCTAAATGACTACAGACCCGTAGCACTCACGTCTGTAGCCATGAAGTGCTTTGAAAGGCTGGTCATGGCTCACATCAACACCATTATCCCAGAAACCCTAGACCCACTCCAATTTGCACACCGCCCCAACAGATCCACAGATGATGCAATCTCTATTGCACTCCACACTGCCCTTTCCCACCTGGACAAAAGGAACACCTATGTGAGAATGCTGTTCATTGACTACAGCTCAGCGTTCAACACCATAGTGCCCTCAAAGCTCATCACTAAGCTAAGGACCCTGGGACTAAACACTTCCCTCTACAACTGTATCCTGGACTTCCTGACGGGCCGCCCCCAGGTGGTAAGGGTAGGTAACAACACATCCGCCACGCTGATCCTCAACACGGGGGCCCCTCAGGGATGCGTGCTCAGTCCACTCCTGTACTCCCTGTTCACTCATGACTGCACGGCCGGACACGACATCAACACCATTGTTAAGTTTGCCAATGACAACAGTGGTAGGCCTGATCACCGACGACAACGAGACAGCCTATAGGGAGGAGGTCAGAGACCTGGCCGTGTGGTGACCGGATACCAACCTCTCCCTCAACGTGATCAAGACAAAGAAGATGATTGTGGACTACAGGAAAAGGAGGACCGAGCACACCCCCATTCTCATCGATGGGGCTGTAGTGGAGCAGGTTGAGAGCTTCAAGTTCCTTGGTGTCCACATCACCAACAAACTAACATGGTCCAAGCACACCAAGACAGTTGTGAAGAGGGCACGACAAAACCTATTCCCCGTCAGGAGACTGAAAAGATTTGGCATGGGTCCTCAGATCCTCAAAAGGTTCTACAGAGCTGCACCATCGAGAGCATCCTGACTGGTTGCATCACTGCCTGATATGGCAACTGCCCGGCCTCTGACCACAGGGTACAACAGAGGGTAGTGCGTACGGCCCAGTACATCACTGGGGCCAAGCTTCCTGCCATCCAGGACCTCTATACCAGGCGGTGTCAGAGGAAGGACCTAAAAATTGTCAAAGACTCCAGCCACCCTAGTCATAGACTGTTCTCTCTGCTACCGCACGGCAAGCGGTACCAGAGCGCCAAGTCTAGGTCCAAGAGGCTTGTTAACAGATTCTACCCCCAAGCCAGAAGACTCCTGAACATCAAAGGGCTACTTCAGACCCCACTTTTACGCTGCTGCTACTCTCTGTTTATTATCTGTGCATCGTCACTTTAACACACGTGTTAAATGTGACAAATACAATTTGATTTGATTACATAAAACTTATGATTCTACAAACTTGTTGGATGCATTTGCTGTTTGTTTTGGTTGGGTTTCAGATTATTTTGTGTCCAATAGAAATTAATGGTAAATAAAGATGAGTCAGAAAGTTAGACGCACAAATATCATACACCCCCAAAATGCTAACCTCCCCTGTTATTGTAATGGTGAGAGGTTAGCATGTCTTGGGGGTATGCTAACCTCCCCTGTTATTGTAATGGTGAGACGTTAGCATGTCTTGGGGTTATGATATAAAATGCTAACCTCCCCTGTTATTGTAATGGTGAGAGGTTAGCATGTATTGGGGGTATGATATAAAATGCTAACCTCCCCTGTTATTGTAATGGTGAGAGGTTAGCATGTCTTGGGGGGTATGATATAAAATGCTAACCTCCCCTTTATTGTAATGGTGAGAGGTTAGCATGTCTTGGAGGTATGCTAACCTCCCTTGTTATTGTAATGGTGAGAGGTTAGCATGTCGTGGAGGTATGCTAACCTCCCCTGTAATTGTAATGGTGAGAGGTTAGCATGTCTTGGAGGTATGCTAACCTCCCCTGTAATTGTAATGGTGAGAGGTTAGCATGTCTTGGAGGTATGCTAACCTCCCCTGTAATTGTAATGGTGAGAGGTTAGCATGTCTTGGAGGTATGATAACCTCCCCTGTAATTGTAATGGTGAGAGATTAGCATGTCTTGGAGGTATGCTAACCTCCCCTGTAATTGTAATGGTGAGAGGTTAGCATGTCTTGGAGGTATGCTAACCTCCCCTGTTATTGTAATGGTGAGAGGTTAGCATGTCGTGGAGGTATGCTAACCTCCCCTGTTATTGTAATGGTGAGAGGTTAGCATGTCTTGGAGGTATGCTAACCTCCCCTGTAATTGTAATGGTGAGAGGTTAGCATGTCTTGGAGGTATGCTAACCTCCCCTGTTATTGTAATGGTGAGAGGTTAGCATGTCGTGGAGGTATGCTAACCTCCCCTGTTATTGTAATGGTGAGAGGTTAGCATGTCTTGGAGGTATGCTAACCTCCCCTGTAATTGTAATGGTGAGAGGTTAGCATGTCTTGGAGTTATGATCTTTGTGTCTTTCTCACTCGTAATTATTCACGATTCATTCAGGATTATCCATAATCAACGTAACGTCCACATTAATGTAGAAGTGTTTAGAAACATTTTCTATTCTTATTTACAATAAAAGTGACTCCAAAATGACACAATACATTATTTACCATACATTTCTAATTGGACACAAAATTATCTGGAATACAACAAAATCAAACAGCAAATGCATCCAACAAGTTTGTAAAGTCACAAGCTTGATATAATCATTGCGTGCTAGGAATATGGGACTTGAATACTAAACGTTTGACTACTTCAATACACATTAGTGAATTTGTCCTAATACTTTGTCTGTCATTTCTAAAACGGTTCCCCTGATGTGGATGAAAATACCCTCAAATTAAAGCTGACAGTCTACACTTTAACCTCATAGTCACTGTATCATTTTAAACTCAAAGTGCTGGAGTACAGAGCCAGAACAACCAAAACAGGTCACTGTCCCCATACTTCTGGAGATCACTGTATTTCCTCTAGATGAGTGCGTGACGGTACCAGAGGAAGTTTGACTGATTTCCACTAGTATCTCTGGGGAACGGAGCTCAAAGCAGCAAAATAAAACAAGGTTCAGCCCATTCCCACCCCTCCCTCCCTCCCCCCCCCCTCCCCCCCTCCCTCCCTCCCTCACACACACACACACGCACACGCACACGCACACGCACACACACACACACACACACACACACGCAGCCAATTTCCAAGCGAGCCCCTTTGCCAGAAAACGTGGTCCACGCCTGATAACATCCCCCCTCCTGATAAAGCCCCCAGCTTCTCTAGTTCCCCAGCCCAGTATGTTTAAGCAGAACCAGCAGAACCACAGTATGTGGTCCTGTGTGGCTCAGTTGGTAGAGCGTGTTGGTAGAGCATGTTGGTAGAGCGTGTTGGTAGAGCGTGTTGGTAGAGCGTGTTGGTAGAGCATGTTGGTAGAGCATGTTGGTAGAGCATGTTGGTAGAGCATGTTGGTAGAGCATGTTGGTAGAGCGTGTTGGTAGAGCGTGTTGGTAGAGCATGTTGGTAGAGCGTGTTGGTAGAGCGTGTTGGTAGAGCGTGTTGGTAGAGCATGTTGCTGGAGCGTGTTGGTAGAGCGTGTTGGTAGAGCGTGTTGGTAGAGCATGTTGCTGGAGCGTGTTGGTAGAGCGTGTTGGTAGAGCGTGTTCCTACAGCGTGTTGCTAGAGCATGTTGGTAGAGCACGTTGGTAGAGCATGTTGGTAGAGCGTGTTGCTAGAGCATGTTGGTAGAGCATGTTGGTAGAGCGTGTTGTTAGAGCATGTTGCTAGAGCATGTTGGTGGAGCATGTTGCTAGAGTATGTTGCTAGAGCATGTTGGTAGAGCGTGTTGGTAGAGCGTGTTGGTAGAGCGTGTTGGTAGAGCGTGTTGGTAGAGCGTGTTGGTAGAGCTTGTTGGTAGAGCATGTTGCTAGAGCGTGTTGGTAGAGCGTGTTGGTAGAGCGTGTTGGTAGAGCGTGTTGGTAGAGCGTGTTGGTAGAGCATGTTGGTAGAGCATGTTGCTAGAGCGTGTTGGTAGAGCATGTTGGTAGAGCATGTTGCTAGAGCGTGTTGGTAGAGCGTGTTGGTAGAGCTTGTTGGTAGAGCATGTTGCTAGAGCATGTTGGTAGAGCGTGTTGGTAGAGCGTGTTGGTAGAGCGTGTTGGTAGAGCGTGTTGGTAGAGCATGTTGGTAGAGCATGTTGGTAGAGCGTGTTGGTAGAGCATGTTGGTAGAGCATGTTGCTAGAGCGTGGACACAACTGTGGGAAGCATTGGAGTCAAGATGGACCAGCATCCCTGTGGAATGCTTTCGACACCTTGTAGAGTCCATGTCCCAACGAAATGAGGCTGTTCTGAGGGCTGAAGGGGGGGGAGCAACTCCATATGAGGAAGGGGTTCTTAATGTTTTGTCCACTCAGTCCACCCCCCCAGGAAGATAGCATCTCTCCCTCCATCCACCCTGCCCCCCCCCCCAGGAAGATGGCATCTCTCCCTCCATCCACCCTGCCCCCCCCCCCCAGGAAGATGGCATCTCTCCCTCCATCCACCCTGTCCCCCCCCAGGAAGATGGCATCTCTCCCTCCATCCACCCCCCCGGAAGATGGCATCTCTCCCTCCATCCACCCTGTCCCCCCCAGGAAGATGGCATCTCTCCCTCCATCCACCCCCCCCAGGAAGATGGCATCTCTCCCTCCATCCGTCCTGTCCCCACCCTGTCCCCCCCAGGAAGACGGCATCTCTCCCTCCATCTGTCCTGCCCCACCCAGCCCCACCCCCCCGAGGAAGACAATGATCTGTCCTTACTGAATAGTCTCTCTTTCTTTAATAAACATTTTCATTCATGACACAAATATAGTGTTTTCTGGGAATGGCTCATTAGTCACGCTTTAACACTGGAGGGACATTCCTGTAGTCTTAATAAAGTGACGTGTGTTTTAATAAACAGACGGTCTTAACAGTACCGTTACATAACAGAATCCCCAACAGACCTGCAGGGTCCCGGTCAGACAGACAGTAACAGCCTCTGTGTTGTGTTCGGAGGATTTTAACACCAACAGACCTGCAGGGTCCCGGTCAGACAGACAGTAACAGCCTCTGTGTTTGGTTTGAAGGATTTTAACACCAACAGACCTGTAGGGTCCCGGTCAAACAGACAGTAACAGCCTCTGTGTTGGGTTAGAAGGATTTTAACACCAACAGGGCCGTAGGGTTCTGCCTCTACGGTTATGTAACAGGAGTTCCTAACAGACCTGCAGGGTTATAGGGTTATGCCATTTAGCTAATGATTTAAAGACAGAGAGTTAGGAACATGGCTGTAGGAGTATTAGAGTTGGACATACACTCTTGTGTTAACTGGGCAAACAACACTGATGACTAGAGAGACAGGTAGAAGGAGAGAGAGGGGTAGCAGGAGAGAGAGAGAGCTAGCAGGAGAGAGAGAGGTAGCAGGAGAGAGAGAGGTAGAAGGAGAGAGAGGGGTAGCGGGAGAGAGAGGGGTAGCAGAGAGAGAGCTGGGGTAGCAGGAGGAGAGAGGGGGGTAGCAGGAGAGAGGCGAGGTACGAAGGAGATGAGAGGGGTAGCAGGAAGAGACTAGAGGGTAGGCGAGGTGAGAAGGAGAGGGGTGGTAGACAGGAGAGAGGAGAGGTTAGATGAGAGAGAGGGGTAGAGTGGTAGACAGGCGAGAGAGATGTTAGAAGGAGAGAGAGGGGTAGCATGGAGAGAGAGGGGTGTAGCAGGAGAGAGAGGGGTAGCAGGAGAGAGAGGTGAGTAAGAGTCGAGGAGAGAGGGGATAGCAGGAGGAGAGAGGGGTAACAGGAGGAGAGAGGGGTAGCAGGCCGAGAAGAGACGGTTAGCAGGAGACGAGAGACGTAGGGAGAGGGGTAGCAGGAGAGAGGGGGGGGTAGCAGGAGAGAGAGAGGTAGCAGGAGGAGAGAGAGGTAGCAGGAGTGAGAGGAGAGGCCGTAGCAGGAGATGAGAGGGGTTAGCAGGAGGAGAGAGAGGTAGCAGGAAGAGGACAGGTAGCAGGACGAGAGAGAGGTAGAAGAGAGAGCCAGGTAGCTAAGGCAGAAGATGAGAGGCCGGGGTAGCAGGAGAGAGAGAGGTAGAAGGAGAGAGACGGGTAGCAAGAGAGAGAGGGGTAGCAGGAGAGAGAGAGGTAGCAGGAGAGAGAGACGTAGGAGCAGAGAGAGACGTAGGAGCAGAGAGAGAGGTAGCAGGAGAGAGAGGGGTAGCAGGAGAGAGAGAGGTAGCAGGAGAGACAGGTAGCAGGAGAGAGAGGTAGCAGGAGAGAGAGGGGTAGCAGCATAGAGAGGTAGCAGGAGAGAGAGGTAGCAGGAGAGAGAAGTAGAAGGAGAGAGAGGGGTAGCAGGAGAGAGAGGGGTAGCAGCATAGAGAGGTAGCAGGAGAGAGAGGGGTAGCAGGAGAGAGAGGTGTAGCAGGAGAGAGAGAGAGCTAGCAGGAGAGAGAGGGGTAGCAGGAGAGAGAGAGAGCTAGCAGGAGAGAGAGAGGTAGCAGGAGAGAGAGAGGTAGAAGGAGAGAGAGGGGTAGCAGGAGAGAGAGGGGTAGCAGGAGAGAGAGGGGTAGCAGGAGAGAGAGGGGTAGAAGGAGAGAGAGGGGTAGCAGGAGAGAGAGAGGTAGCAGGAGAGAGGGGGGTAGCAGGAGAGAGAGGTGTAACAGGAGAGAGAGGGGTAGCAGGAGAGAGAGGGGTAGCAGGAGAGAGAGGGGTAGCAGGAGAGAGAGGGGTAGCAGGAGAGAGAGACGTAGCAGGAGAGAGAGGTAGCAGGAGAGAGAGACGTAGCAGGAGAGAGAGAGGTAGCAGGAGAGACAGGTAGCAGGAGAGACAGGTAGCAGGAGAGACAGGTAGCAGCATAGAGAGGTAGCAGGAGAGAGAGGGGTAGCAGCATAGAGAGGTAGCAGCATAGAGAGGTAGCAGGAGCGAGAGGTAGCAGGAGAGAGAGGTAGCAGGAGAGAGATAGGTAGCAGGAGAGAGAGGGGTAGCAGGAGAGAGAGGGGTAGCAGGAGAGAGAGGGGTAGCAGGAGAGAGAGGTAGCAGGAGAGAGAGGTAGAAGGAGAGAGAGAGGTAGCAGGAGAGAGAGGGGTAGCAGGACAGAAAGGTAGCAGGAGAGAGAGAGGTAGCAGGAGAAAGAGGTAGCAGGAGAGAGAGGGGTAGCAGGAGAGAGAGGTGTAGCAGGAGAGAGAGGTGTAGCAGGAGAGAGAGAGGTAGCAGGAGAGAGAGAGGTAGCAGGAGAGAGAGAGAGAGGTAGCAGGAGAGAGAGAGAGGTAGCAGGAGAGAGAGAGAGAGGTAGCAGGAGAGAGAGGGGTAGCAGCATAGAGAGGTAGCAGGAGAGAGGGGTAGCAGGAGAGAGAGGGGTAGCAGGAGAGAGAGGGGTAGCAGGAGAGAGAGGTAGCAGGAGAGAGAGGTAGAAGGAGAGAGAGAGGTAGCAGGAGAGAGATGTAGCAGGAGAGAGAGGTGTAGCAGGAGAGAGAGGGGTGGCAGGAGAGAGAGGGGTAGCAGCATAGAGAGGTAGCAGGAGAGAGAGATAGAAGGAGAGAGAGGGGTAGCAGGAGAGAGGGGTAGCATTATAGAGAGGTAGCAGGAGAGAGAGGGGTAGCAGGAGAGAGGGGTAGCATTATAGAGAGGTAGCAGGAGAGAGAGGGGTAGCAGGAGAGAGAAGTAGCAGACTGATTGACAGCTTGGCAGCACCATGGATCCTTAAGCACCAGACTATAATGTCAGTCCAACCTGTTACGTTCCCCAAGAAGAAAACCAATAATCGTCTCTCAAACAGAAGGGGGAACTAACGAAGAGCCACTGACAACAACCAAAACAGAAGGGGGAACTAACGAAGAGCCACTGACAACAAACAAAACAGAAGGGGGAACTAACGAAGAGCCACTGACAACAAACAAAACAGAAGGGGGAACTAACGAAGAGCCACTGACAACAACCAAAACAGAAGGGGGAACTAACGAAGAGCCACTGACAACAAACAAAACAGAAGGGGGAACTAACGAAGAGCCACTGACAACAAACAAAACAGAAGGGGGAACTAACGAAGAGCCACTGACAACAAACAAAACAAATCAGGTGGGGTTTTCGGACGGGTTCTGAAAGACACTCCAGGGGCTGTCCACTAGCAACAACAACTCGGACCTACAGGACACCCACCATGAGACCCACTAAATTTGCCCACTTAAAGGCCAACAAAAGACAAACCCACACCAAACTTCAAGACAGGAAGCAAACCAAAAAGTGAAGCAAAATGAAAAACAGGGAAGATCAGATAAAGGGTTGCTTTTTGGAAATCAAATAGGGAGAGTTAACTAAAGGAGTTAACCCTCCACATCTATCAAGACAACTAAAGGAGTTAACCCTCCACATCTATCAAGACAACTAAAGGAGTTAAACCCTCCACATCTATCAAGACAATTAAAGGAGTTAACCCTCCACATCTATCAAGACAACTAAAGGAGTTAACCCTCCACATCTATCAAGACAACTAAAGGTCTAGACCCTCCACATCTATCAAGACAACTAAAGGTCTAGACCCTCCACATCTATCAAGTCAACTAAAGGAGTTAACCCTCCACATCTATCAAGTCAACTAAAGGTGTTAACCCTCCACATCTATCCAGACAACTAAAGGAGTTAAACCCTCCACATCTATCAAGACAACTAAAGGAGTTAAACCCTCCACATCTATCCAGACAACTAAAGGTCTAGACCCTCCACATCTATCCAGACAACTAAAGGAGTTAAACCCTCCACATCTATCAAGACAACTAAAGGAGTTAACCCTCCACATCTATCCAGACAACTAAAGGTCTAGACCCTCCACATCTATCAAGACAACTAAAGGTCTAGACCCTCCACATCTATCAAGACAACTAAAGGAGTCGACCCTCCACATCTATCAAGACAACTAAAGGAGTTAAACCCTCCACATCTATCAAGACAACTAAAGGAGTTAAACCCTCCACATCTATCAAGACAACTAAAGGTCTAGACCCTCCACATCTATCAAGTCAACTAAAGGAGTTAACCCTCCACATCTATCCAGACAACTAAAGGTCTAGACCCTCCACATCTATCAAGACAACTAAAGGTCTAGACCCTCCACATCTATCAAGACAACTAAAGGTCTAGACCCTCCACATCTATCAAGACAACTAAAGGAGTTAAACCCTCCACATCTATCAAGACAACTAAAGGTCTAGACCCTCCACATCTATCAAGACAACTAAAGGAGTTAAACCCTCCACATCTATCAAGACAACTAAAGGTCTAGACCCTCCACATCTATCAAGTCAACTAAAGTTAACCCTCCACATCTATCAAGACAACTAAAGTTAACCCTCCACATCTATCAATACAACTAAAGGAGTTAACCCTCCACATCTATCCAGACAACTAAAGGAGTTAACCCTCCACATCTATCAAGTCAACTAAAGGAGTTAACCCTCCACATCTATCAAGACAACTAAAGGAGTTAACCCTCCACATCTATCAATACAACTAAAGGAGTTAACCCTCCACATCTATCAAGACAACTAAAGTTAACCCTCCACATCTATCAAGACAACTAAAGTTAACCCTCCACATCTATCAAGACAACTAAAGTTAACCCTCCACATCTATCAATACAACTAAAGGAGTTAGTTGACAACTAATCGGGGCGCCCACCGTACTAACGAGGTGACACCAATCAGGGCGCCCACCGTACTAACGAGGGTGACACCAATCAGGGCGCCCCACCGTACTAACGAGGTGACACCAATCAGGGCGCCCACCGTACTAACGAGGTGACACCAATCAGGGCGCCCACCGTACTAACGAGGTGACACCAATCAGGGCGCCCACCGTACTAACGAGGTGACACCAATCAGGGCGCCCACTGTACTACCAATCTCCTGACTACCAGCGGTCCTCTGCACGGAGGCTTCAACGGAAGGAGAGACGACAGCGTGTGTATGAGGCGTGGTACTAACCTGCAGACGGTGATCTCAGGGAGGGACGAGGAGGTGGGGGCGTTGCCAGGTCTGAGAGAGAGAGGTAGCAGGAGAGAGAGGTAGCAGGAGAGAGAGGTAGCAGGAGAGAGAGGTAGCAGGAGAGAGAGGTAGCAGGACAGACAACAGCGTGTGTATGAGGCGTGGTGCTAACCTGCACACGGTGATCTCAGGGAGGGATGAGGAAGTGGGGGCGTTGTCAGGTCGGAAGTTGGACACGTTGAAGTGAGACAGGGTGTGGTCTATGAAGCCGTGCATGGTGCCCGTCTGACTGTACATGTACTGGTACACCAGCCTGGGAATGAAGTCTGAGGTAAACGAGATCACAAACGCCTGGCGGAGAGAGAGAGAGAGGGGGAGAGAGAGAGAGGGGGAGACAGAGAGAGAGAGAGAGAGACGGAGAGAGAGAGAGATGAGAGAGGAACAGAGAGAGGAGAGAGAGAGAGAGGAGAGAGAGGAAAGAGATGAAAGAGAGAGAAGAGAGAGAGAGAGAGTAGGAGAGACGAGAGAGAGAGAAGAGAGAGAGGAGAAAGATGAGATGAGAGACAGAGAGAGAGAGAAAGAGAAAGAGAGAGAGCGAGAGACAGAGAGAGAGAAAGAGAGAGAGAGAGCACATTAAAAAAGGGGAGACTGTGAGATTGACATTTAGGAGCTTTTTCTACTTACCCAGAATTAGACAAACTCATGGATGCCATTTTTATGTCTCAGCGTGATCGCAAAGTTGTGTCTGTCTCAATGGCACTCACAGACACTACAACGACACAGATACAACGCTGGGATCTCTATACAGCTCTATGCAACGTTGTGATCTCTATACAGCTCTATGCAACGTTGGGATCTCTATACAGCTCTATGCAACGTCGGGATCTCTATACAGCTCTATGCAACGTTGGGATCTCTATACAGCTCTATGCAACGTTGGGATCTCTATACAGCTCTATGCAACGTTGGGATCTCTATACAGCTCTATGCAACGTTGGGATCTCTATACAGCTCTATGCAACGTTGGGATCTCTATACAGCTCTATGCAACAACAATACTTTAATTAACTAGGCAAGTCAGTTCAGAATATTTTTTTTTTTTACAATGACAGCCTACCCCGGCCAAACCCTAACGACGCTGGGCCAATTGTCCTATGGGACTCCCAATCACGGCCGGTTGTGATACAACCTGGAATCGAACCAGGGTCTGTAGTGACACCTTTAGCACTGAGATGCAGTGCCTTAGACCGCTGTGCCACTCGGGAGCCTCGGGACAAAATGAGGAAGTGGATAGAATCTCTTTTTTTTTATAATTACCAGTAAAATGTTCGACTTTATAAAATATTGATTACTATGTATAGCTTTGTAAGACTATAAATGACCAATCACCCAGCTTTGGAGTAGTTAGATGGTCCATTTCCCTGCTTTTGAGAGGAGACTTCCAGCAATTGTGCTAAGCTAACGAGATGCTAACTTCAATGATCTCCAAACTGCATGCAGAGAAATGAAAATGGTATCCATGAGTCCATCGGACTCTGGGTAAGTAGAAAAACAACCTCAATGTCGAGATCTCACAGTATCCCTTTTAAGTAGCCTGTTAGCATGTAGCCTGTTTGGCATGTAGCCTGTTGACATGTAGCCTGTATCCTGTGAGCATTTAAGCCTGTTAGCAGGTTAGCTTCTTAGCCTGTTAGCATGTAGCCTGTTTGGCATGTAGCCTGTTTGGCATGTAGCCTGTTTGGCATTTAAGCCTGTTGACATGTAGCCTGTATCCTGTGAGCATTTAAGCCTGTTAGCATGTAGCCTGTTAGCCTGAAAGCATGTAGCCTGCTAGCCAGGTTAGTGGCAGCATCATTGCTGGAAGTCTCCTCTCAAAAGCAGGGAAATGGACCTTCTACACCTGCATTGCTTGCTGTTTGGGGTTTTAGGCTGGGTTTCTGTACAGCACTTTGAGATATCAGCTGATGTAAGAAGGGCTATATAAATACATTTGATTTGATTTGATTGCTACAGAGCCACAAGTAGCCAACCCAGTCACTAACACCTCTGTATTAAAAAGCCTGGAATATCATTTACATTTTACATTTTAGTCATTTAGCAGACGCTCTTATCCAGAGCGACTTACAGTAGTGAATACATACATTTCATTTCATGCATTTAAAAAAAAAAAAATTTGTACTGGCCCCCCGTGGGAATCGAACCCACAACCCTGGCGTTGCACACACCATGCTCTACCAGCTGAGCCACAGGGAAGGCTATCATCACCATGACAACGTCCACACCACTGTAACATGTTTACAGCGACAGGAACATCATCTCCATGACAACCTCGGTCATAATGAAAACTAACTCCAGAGAATCCAGATGGGTTCTGTCAGGGGTCATCATGTGTGTGTGTATATATAGCCTGCTAGCACGTATCCTGATAGCATTTAAGCCTGCTAGCACGTATCCTGATAGCATTTAAGCCTGTTAGCATGTAGCCTGATAGCATTTCAGCCTGTTAGCATGTAGCCTGATAGCATTTAAGCCTGTTAGCCGTGTTAGTCTACCTGGGAACCACCTACACACTCGCTCACAGGCCACATGCTAACAGGTTTAAATGCTATCAAGATACATGCTAACAGGCTATATATACACACACATATATATGTGTGTGTGGTGTGTGGAGGTGGTTCCCAGGGAGAAGCTGGTCCCTGAAGGCAGATAGTGTCTTATGGTCTCTCCCTGACGTGACCATATAAATCTGCTCTATATTAAACTGCCAGGGGCTTACAGCCCATGACATCACACACTGTTGTTTTAAAGGTTTACAGCAGCAAAAACAATCCACATAAAGCCAACATTATTCTGACTGAATATCACTCCGGTCTCCATTACTACACATTATCTCATCACGTCAAACAGAGAGACATTAGAGGACATTATCTCATCACGTCAAACAGAGAGACATATTACAGAGGACATTATTTACATTTTTACATTTACATTTTAGTCATTTAGCAGACGCTCTTATCCAGAGCGACTTACAGTAGTGAATGCATACATTTCATACAATTTCATACATTTTTTTTTTTTCCTGTGCTGGCCCCCTGTGGGAATCGAACCCACAACCCTGGTGATGCAAACACCATGCTCTACCAACTGAGCTACAGGGAAGGCTATCTCATCACGTCAAACAGAGAGACATTTACAGAGGACATTATCTCATCACGTCAAACAGAGAGACATTAGAGGACATTATCTCATCACGTCAAACAGAGAGACATTTACAGAGGACATTATCTCATCACGTCAAACAGAGAGACATTAGAGGACATTATCTCATCACGTCAAACAGAGAGACATTTACAGAGGACATTATCTCATCACGTCAAACAGAGAGACATATTACAGAGGACATTATCTCATCACGTCAAACAGAGAGACATATTACAGAGGACATTATCTCATCACGTCAAACAGAGAGACAGAGGACATTATCTCATCACGTCAAACAGAGAGACATATTACAGAGGACATTATCTCATCACGTCAAACAGAGAGACATTTACAGAGGACATTATCTCATCACGTCAAACAGAGAGACATTAGAGGACATTATCTCATCACGTCAAACAGAGAGACATTACAGAGGACATTATCTCATCACGTGAGACATATTACAGAGGACATTATCTCATCACGACAAAACAGAGAGACATATTACAGAGGACATTATCTCATCACGTCAAACAGAGAGACATATTACAGAGGACATTATCTCATCACGTTAAACAGAGAGACATTTACAGAAGACATTATCTCATCACGTTAAACAGAGAGACATATTAGAGGACATTATCTCATCACGTCAAACAGAGAGACAGAGGACATTATCTCATCACGTCAAACAGAGAGACATATTACAGAGGACATTATCTCATCACGTCAAACAGAGAGACATATTACAGAGGACATTATCTCATCACGTCAAACAGAGAGACATATTACAGAGGACATTATCTCATCACGTCAAACAGAGAGACAGAGGACATTATCTCATCACGTCAAACAGAGAGACATATTACAGAGGACATTATCTCATCACGTCAAACAGAGAGACATTTACAGAGGACATTATCTCATCACGTCAAACAGAGAGACATTAGAGGACATTATCTCATCACGTCAAACAGAGAGACATTACAGAGGACATTATCTCATCACGTGAGACATATTACAGAGGACATTATCTCATCACGACAAAACAGAGAGACATATTACAGAGGACATTATCTCATCACGTCAAACAGAGAGACATATTACAGAGGACATTATCTCATCACGTTAAACAGAGAGACATTTACAGAAGACATTATCTCATCACGTTAAACAGAGAGACATATTAGAGGACATTATCTCATCACGTCAAACAGAGAGACATTTACAGAGGACATTATCTCATCACGTCAAACAGAGAGACATATTACAGAGGACATTACCTAATCACGTCAAACAGAGAGACATATTACAGAGGACATTATCTCATCACGTCAAACAGAGAGACATATTACAGAGGACATTATCTCATCACGTCAAACAGAGAGACATTAGAGGACATTATCTCATCACGTCAAACAGAGAGACATTACAGAGGACATTATCTCATCACGTGAGACATATTACAGAGGACATTATCTCATCACGACAAAACAGAGAGACATATTACAGAGGACATTATCTCATCACGTCAAACAGAGAGACATATTACAGAGGACATTATCTCATCACGTTAAACAGAGAGACATTTACAGAAGACATTATCTCATCACGTTAAACAGAGAGACATATTAGAGGACATTATCTCATCACGTCAAACAGAGAGACATTTACAGAGGACATTATCTCATCACGTCAAACAGAGAGACATATTACAGAGGACATTACCTAATCACGTCAAACAGAGAGACATATTACAGAGGACATTATCTCATCACGTCAAACAGAGAGACATATTACAGAGGACATTATCTCATCACGTCAAACAGAGAGACATTACAGAGGACATTACCTCATCACGTCAAACAGAGAGACATTACAGAGGACATTATCTCATCACGTCAAACAGAGAGACATTAGAGGACATTATCTCATCACGTCAAACAGAGAGACATTACAGAGGACATTATCTCATCACGTGAGACATATTACAGAGGACATTATGACAAAACAGAGAGACATATTACAGAGGACATTATCTCATCACGTCAAACAGAGAGACATATTACAGAGGACATTATCTCATCACGTTAAACAGAGAGACATTTACAGAGGACATTATCTCATCACGTTAAACAGAGAAACATATTAGAGGACATTATCTCATCACGTCAAACAGAGAGACATTTACAGAGGACATTATCTCATCACGTCAAACAGAGAGACATATTACAGAGGACATTACCTCATCACGTCAAACAGAGAGACATATTACAGAGGACATTATCTCATCACGTCAAACAGAGAGACATTTACAGAGGACATTATCTCATCACGTCAAACAGAGAGACATATTACAGAGGACATTATCTCATCACGTCAAACAGAGAGACATTAGAGGACATTATCTCACCACGTCAAACAGAGAGACATATTACAGAGGACATTATCTCATCACATCAAACAGAGAGACAGTTACAGAGGACATTATCTCATCACGTCAAACAGAGAGACATATTACAGAGGACATTATCTCATCACGTCAAACAGAGAGACATATTAGAGAGGACATTATCTCATCACGTCAAACAGAGAGACAGAGGACATTATCTCACCACGTCAAAACAGAGAGACATTTACAGAGGACATTATCTCATCACGTCAAACAGAGAGACATTTACAGAGGACATTATCTCATCCCATCAAACAGAGAGACAGTTACAGAGGACATTATCTCATCACGTCAAACAGAGAGACAGAGGACATTATCTCATCACGTCAAACAGAGAGACAGTTACAGAGGACATTACCTCATCCCGTCAAACAGAGAGACATTTTAGAGGATGTTATCTCGTGTAGCACTAAATATTTGGGGGGATTATCTGGTTGATCCATTTACAAGATGATTTGAGGATGATGTCTGGCTGGATCAGGATCTAGGATGAGCAACACCCTAAAAGGCTCTGAAAAGCAGCCGGTTCTCTCTGGCCCCGTGCCGTCACTGGGCTTTAAGATAGGTATTAAGTTCTAAGAGCCTAGTGAACCTTCTGTCAGGCTGCAGAATGTTCCCCAGGCTGCAGAACGTTCGCATGGCTGCAGAACGTTCGCATGGCTGCAGAACGTTCGCATGGCTGCAGAACGTTCGCATGGCTGCAGAACGTTCACATGGCTGCAGAACGTTCCCCTGGCTGCAGAACGTTCACATGGCTGCAGAACGTTCACATGGCTGCAGAACGTTCACATGGCTGCAGAACGTTCACATGGCTGCAGAACGTTCACATGGCAGCAGAACGTTCACATGGCTGCAGAACGTTCACATGGCTGCCGAACGTTCACATGGCTGCCCAACGTTCACATGGCTGCCGAACGTTCACCAGGCTGCAGAACGTTCACCAGGCTGCAGAACGTTCACATGGCTGCAGAACGTTCACCAGGCTGCAGAATGTTCACCAGGCTGCAGAACGTTCACCAGGCTGCAGAACGTTCACCAGGCTGCAGAACGTTCACCAGGCTGCAGAACGTTCACCAGCCTCTTAGCACATCCCATCTGGCTTATAGACTACTGCCACTCTGTTGGCATAACTTTTGAGAATTGCGACACTTCTTGGAAGCAAAAGATGCTCTACAGAGACGGACTCCACCCGAACCATCTAGTAGCCTGGAGCCTCTCTTCACATTTCAAGGCCGCGTTAAGATATTGACTAAGAGAGACAGTCCAAGCACCGCTCCTGAGTGGCGCAGCGGTCTAAGGCACTGCATCTCAGTGCTAAAAGCATCACTACAGACCCTGGTTCGATCCTGGGCTGTATCACAACCGGACGTGATCGGGAGTCCCATAGGGAGGCGCACAATTGGTCCAGCATCGTCTGGGTTAGGGGAGGGTTTGGCCGGGGTAGGCCGCCATTGTAAAATAAGAATTTGTTCTTAAAACTGACTTGCCTAGTTAAAAAAAGGTTACATAAAATAAATTATAAACTGCTCAGGTAATACCTCTCATACTTTCTAAGCATTATTGTCGAACTGTGGTCTGTACTGCCAGGGTTGTTGTCAGTTGTAATCGTTTATCCATTCGTTTGAACTCAACTCTTAGATCTGGTATTGTTAGCTGAAAAGAGAAGCCCACTGTGGTCTGCTCACCCAGAGCTATTAGTTAAAATGCTGCATTTGTTTGGGGGAGAAATGTATCCATACCTGTTATAGGGTTCTACCATCCTCCCTCGGCTAAGCTTTGGTTTGGGGGGGTCCTCCCTCGGCTAAGCTTTGGTTTGGGGGGGTCCTCCCTCGGCTAAGCTTTGGTTTGGGGGGGTCCTCCCTCGGCTAAGCTTTGGTTTGGGGGGTCCTCCCTAGGCTAAGCTTTGGTTTGGGGGTCCTCCCTAAGCTAAGCTTTGGTTTGGGGGTCCTCCCTAAGCTAAGCTTTGGTTTGGGGGTCCTCCCTAAGCTAAGCTTTGGTTTGGGGGGTCCTCCCTAGGCTAAGCTTTGGTTTGGGGGTCCTCCCTAAGCTAAGCTTTGGTTTGGGGGGTCCTCCCTAAGCTAAGCTTTGGTTTGGGGGGGTCCTCCCTAGGCTAAGCTTTGGTTTGGGGGGTCCTCCCTCGGCTAAGCTTTGGTTTGGGGGGGTCCTCCCTCGGCTAAGCTTTGGTTTGGGGGGTCCTCCCTCGGCTAAGCTTTGGTTTGGGGGGTCCTCCCTAAGCTAAGCTTTGGTTTGGGGGGGTCCTCCCTCGGCTAAGCTTTGGTTTGGGGGGTCCTCCCTAAGCTAAGCTTTGGTTTGGGGGGGTCCTCCCTCGGCTAAGCTTTGGTTTGGGGGGTCCTCCCTAGGCTAAGCTTTGGTTTGGGGGGTCCTCCCTCAGGCTAAGCTTTGGTTTGGGGGGTCCTCCCTGGGCTAAGCTTTGGTTTGGGGGGGTCCTCCCTCGGCTAAGCTTTGGTTTGGGGGGGTCCTCCCTCGGCTAAGCTTTGGTTTGGGGGGTCCTCCCTCAGGCTAAGCTTTTGGGAACTCGAGGAGTTAAAACGTTTGTTGTCTTCTTTTATTACATCAGAAGTTATTATCCTGGGTGACATCAATTAATGATTGGGAAATGCAGGCTTCAGACAATCTAAAAGACGTGTGTAATAATCTAAACCTAACCCAGCAGGTGACCCAGCACTACAGATCCTTTAAAGTCAACTCTGATTGATCTTATTTTAACCAATAAACCAGAGGAATATTCATTAGATATTAGTGACCGTTGCCCAGTCGTTTGTGTTAGAGATGTGATAATACCAAAATCGAAGCCTCGTGTCGTCACAAAGAGGAACTTTAAAATCTTCAGTCAACTGGCTTTTTTTTTTTTACATGATCTTTATTTTAGTGATCTTGATTGTATCTCTGCCGTCCATGAACCTGATTTAGCTTTCAGCCTTTTGGCAGATGTCTTCAATACTTTTGTGGATAATTATGCTCCCTTCAAGATATTAAAGGGTGAACAGTAGATCGAATGCCTGGTACTCTCCGGAATTATGAGAAGTTATTCATACAAGAGATGGTGCTTGGGTCAAGGCCAGGAACACACGTTTAGTCCTGGACTAGCAAGCTTTCAAGCAACTGGGGAATCATTGTGTAAGACAAAATCAGAAAGGCTAAATCTGATTATTATGTAACCGCTCCTGCGGATTGTAATGGAAACCCGGCTAAATTCTGGAAAACTGTCAAATCCCTGAAGGGGTTTGTTCTCCTCTGTGCCACAACAAATGAATTCAGAGGGTCATGAATGAATGCAGGGTAAGGAAACGATGCTCCTTAGCCTTAAGATGCTTTGGGGAAGCCGGGCCCTGGTCAATTTCACCCTCCCAATAATATACCATGATTAGTTTTATTGATTGGTAAAAATGTCTCCACTGTAAAGCACCAGGCAGCTACTGGCTATATGTGGCTTTACACAACAGGGACTAAGTTCCTCATTTTATGTTCCCCCCACTGCCAAATAAGCTTTTGGTTGCGCCCGGTGTCCAGAAGCAGCTGGCCCGTTCGTGGTAAGCGCAGCAGGAAGAAACCACAGATTAAAATATCCATTAGAAATGTAGAAAGATGGGAGATCTAAAGATGCAACAACTATCATGGGTTGCTGATATGACAAGGATAATCAACAACTACCATGGGTTGTTAGGGGAGATCTAAAGATGCAACAACTATCATGGGTTGTTAGGGGAGATCTAAAGATGCAACAACTATCATGGGTTGTTAGGGGAGATCTAAAGATACAACAACTATCATGGGTTGTTAGGGAAGATCTAAAGATGCAACAACTATCATGGGTTGTTAGGGGAGATCTAAAGATGCAACAACTATCATGGGTTGCTGATATGACCAGGATTGTGTATTTGGCTGCTGGACTATGAAAGAAAGTTGATTTGAAAACCAATAGAACAGGACAGCTCATATTAGGAAGTCTTCATATAACAATGACCTCCATGTTTCTCTGGTGGGATTTTGGCTATAAGCTAATTTGAGGAACGTAACACATGCCTCATAATACGAAGTAAAACGTCCAGGTTTCAAACAATTAAGGAGCAGGAAAAATATAGCGATGCTAACAACAGGCCTAACCGTCTTCTGGTAGATGGAAAGGCTTCCCTAAAAACCTTCTCTATTAAATGTTAACTACAAAGTAGCCTATGCCTACCTGGCAGAATGATATCAGGATTATTTACATCAATCCAGTGGCTATTGGTTTATCAAACTCCATCTCATGTGCTACAGAAACACAGCTAACCAAACCTAACCGTGTCCTCACCCACCTGGACCAGAGGAATGCATTTGTGATGAGCTACAGAAACACAGCTAACCAAACCTAGCCGTGCCCTCAAAGCATGCGCAGACCAGCTGGCTGTTGTGTTTTCAGAACATTTTCACTCCCTCTAGCTCAGGCTGTTATCTCCACCTGCTTCCAGATGTCCACTATCGTCCCGCTGCCCAAGAAAAGGAAAGTAACTGACTGACTACTGAGCAGTAACACTCACTTCCTTCATCATGAAGTGCTTAGAGAGGCTAGTCAGGGACCACATCACCTCTTCCCTCCGACACACTCCCCCCTCTCCACTTCACCTCCTCCCTCCCCATCTCACCTCCTCCCTCCCTGACACACTCCACCCTCTCCACTTCACCTCCTCCCTCCCCAACACACTCCCCCTCCTCCCTCCCTGACACACTCCACCCTCTCCACTTCACCTCCTCCCTCCCTGGCACACTCCACCCTCTCCACTTCACCTCCTCCCTCCCCCTCTCCACTTCACCTCCTCCCTCCCCAACACACTCCACCCTCTCCACTTCACCTCCTCCCTCCCTGGCACACTCTACCCTCTCCACTTCACCTCCTCCCTCCCCCTCTCCACTTCACCTCCTCCCTCCCCAACACACTCCACCCTCTCCACTTCACCTCCTCCCTCCCCATCTCACCTCCTCCCTCCCTGACACACTCCACCCTCTCCACTTCACCTCCTCCCTCCCCAACACACTCTACCCTCTCCACTTCACCTCCTCCCTCCCCCTCTCCACTTCACCTCCTCCCTCCCTCCCTGACACACTCCCCCTCTCCATCTCACCTCCTCCCTCCCTGGCACACTCCACCCTCTCCACTTCACCTCCTCCCTCCCTCCCCTCCACACTCCACCCTCTCCAATTCACCTACTGCCCTGAATAAGGCTGATGGAAAAGATCAGAATGTTTACCTTCAAATGTTGATAAACTATTGTTTCTTCACATTTTAAGCGCAGCAATGTGCACACGGCGGTAGACCTGGAACAGTGCAAATATTCCAACATGCAATTTGTGGAAAACACTGTTCTAAAATGCACATGTGGAAATATCCATTAGACTGTAGACTGCAGCTGGCCCGTTCGTGGAAATATCCATTAGACTGTAGACTGCAGCTGGCCCGTTCGTGGTAAGCGCAGCAGGAAGAAACCACGTTACAGATGGAAATGTCCATTAGAAATGTAGAAAGATGGGAGATCTAAAGATACAACAACTATCATGGGTTGCTGATATGACCAGGATAATGTCTTCGGCTGCTGTACAATGAAAGAAAGTTGATTTGGAAACTAATAGAACATGATAGAAATGCTGGTATTTGTATTTATTATGGATCCCCATTAGCTCCTGCCAAAGCAGCAGCTACTCTTCCTGGGGTCCAGCAACATTAAGGCAGTTTATACCATTTTAAGACATTACAATACATTAACAGATTTCACAACACACTGTGTGCCCTCAGGCCCCTACCGGTTTCAATGGCATCAGAGGAAGTGTTTCTAAAAATCATTCCCTCAACATTTCTATGGTCTTATTTGGCTAGGTTATTTTGAAACAAGGTAGGACATGCCTCATAAAATGACAAACTCCAGGTTTTAAACAATTAAGTTTATGGTTAAATCTTTTCAAAATATGGACTGCCTCCACTCAGATTGTGCCTGAGTATGTCAACAGGATCGAGCTTTTAGAAGTTAATGGTAACAATCCTACATTATATTTGTCAAACATGACTGGCGTTTAGCCTGTTTTTATGTATTTAAACGTTTGTTTACATTTTCTGCCTCATGTCAGCACTAGTGTGGACATATCACATAAGCTACACTTTGAGATCTAGGCTAATTGGGCTCCCGAGTGAGAAGATGGCGCCAGAAGAAAATGGCAGAAGTTTTACGGTCTCCCAACCAACTGTGTTATTATGTATTTTTTCTCGTGTTATTTTTTTATTTATTTTGTACATAATGTTTCTGCAAACGTATTTTACGGCAAAAAAAGAGCTTCTGGATATCTGGACAGCGATCACTCACCTCGGATTAGACAAAGATTTTTTCTTCAACAAGCAGGACGCACAGGATGTACTTCAGACACACGACAAGGCCGACATCCCCGTTAGAGAAAGAGACGCAGGTATAGAGGACACAGGGCGGGGTGCCTCGTAAGGATCCGCCGACTGCGAGTGGGAAATCTGCCTTTACCAACAATATTACTCGCAAACGTGCAATCATTATACAAAAATTAGACGAGGTACGATCACGAATATCCTACCAACGGGACATCAAAAACTGTAACATCTTATGTTTCACCGAATCGTGGCTGAATGTCGACATGGATAATATTCAGCTGGCGGGATATACGCTGCACCGGCTAGATAAAACAGCACACTCCGGGTAAGACGAGGGGGGAGATCTGTGTACATTTGTAAACAACAGCTGGTGCACGAAATCTAAGGAAGTCTCTAGATTTTGCTCGCCTGAGGTAGAGTATCTCATGATAAGCTGTAGACCACACAATTTGCCAAGAGAGTTTTCATCTATATTTTTCGTGGCTGTTTATTTACCACCACAGGTGGAAGCTGGCACTAAGACCGCATTCAGTCAGCTGTATAAGGAAATAAGTAAACAGGAAAAAGCCCACCCAGAGGCGGCACTCCTAGCAGCCGGGGTCTTTAATGCAGGAAAACTGAAATCAGTCTTACCTCATTTCTATCAGCATGTTAAATGTGCAACCAGAGGGGGAAAAGCAACTCGGGACCACCTTTACATTTACGTCATTTAGCAGACGCTCTTATCCAGAGCGACTTACAAATTGGTGCATTCACCTTATGATATCCAGTGGAACAACCACTTTACAATAGTACATCTATATCTTTTTGGGGGGGAGGGTGGGGGGGGTTAGAAGGATTACTATATCCTCCACACAGAGATGCATACAAAGCTCTCCCCCGCCCTCCATTTGGCAAATCTGACCATAATTCTATCCTCCTGATTCCTGCTTACAAGTAAATATTAAAGCAGGAAGCACCAGTTACTCAGTCAATAGGAAGTGAGCAGATGAAGCAGATGCTAAGCTACAGGACTGTTTTGCACAGACTGGAATATGTTCTGGGATTCTTCCGATGGCATTGAGGAATACACCACATCAGTCACAGGCTTTATCAATAAGTGCATTGATGACGCCGTCCCCACAGTGACTGTACGTACATACCCCAACCAGAAACCATGGATTACAGGCAACATCCGCACTGAACTAAAGGGTAGAACTACTGCCTTCAAGGAGCGTGACTCTAACCCGGACGCTTATAAGAAATCCCGCTATGACGCCATCAAACAGGCAAAGCGTCAATACAAGACTATGATTGAATCGTACTACACCGGCTCCGATGCTCGTCAGATGTGGCAGGGCTGGCAAACTATTAGAGACTACAAAGGGAAGCACAGCCGAGAGCTGCCCAATGACACGAACCTACCAGACGAGCTAAATCACTTCTATGCTCGCTTCGAGGCAAGCAACACTGAGGCATGCATGAGAGCATCAGCTGTTCTGGACGACTGTGTGATCACGCTCTCCGTAGCTGACGTGAGTAAGACCTTTAAACAGGTCAACATTCACAAGGCAGCTGGGCCAGACGGATTACCAGGAAGGGATACCAACCTCTCCCTCAACGTGATCAAGACAAAGGAGATGATTGTGGACTACAGGAAAAGGAGGACCGAGCACGCCCCCATTCTCATCAGTAGGGCTGTAGTGGAGCAGGTTGAGAGCTTCAAATTCCTTGGTGTCCACATCACCAACAAACTAACATGGTCCAAGCACACCAAGACAGTTGTGAAGAGGGCACGACAAAACCTATTCCCCGTCAGGAGACTGAAAATATTTGTATGGGTCCTCAGATCCTCAAAAGGTTCTACAGCTGCAACATCGAGAGCATCCTGACTGGTTGTATCACTGCCTGGTGTGGCAACTGCTCGGCCTCTGAACTCAAGGCACTACAGAGGGTAGTGCGTACGGCCCAGTACATCACTGGAGCCAAGCTTTCTGCCATCCAGGACCTCCACACCAGGCGGTGTCAAAGGAAGGCCCTAAAAATTTTCAAAGACTCCAGCCACCTCAGTCATAAACTGTTCTCTCTGCTACTGCATGGTAAGCGGTACCGGAGCACCAAGTCTAGGACCAAGAGGCTTCTAAATAGCTTCTACCCCCAAGCCATAAGACTCCTGAACCCCTAATCAAATGGCTACCCAGACTATGCATTGTGTCCCGCCACCCCAACCCCCGACTCCAAAATAAAAGGCGGCGTAATAGAGGTTGTTGTGTGGGATACTTGACGAGACTACGTCGGCAGTGAATAAACTCTCCGTTCTATTGGCCAACGTGCAATCACAGGAGAATAAACTGGATGAGCTCCTTTCTAGACTATCCTATCAACGTGATATGAAGAACATCCAATGTTTCTCCGAGACGTGGCTGAACAAGTACACAGTCAATACAAATCTAGCTGTTTCTTTCTATACAAATCGGCAGGTCAGAATGGCAGCGTCGCGTAAACTCAAGGCGGTTGTGTGTGTCTCTTCGTTAGAAGGAAACACATTGTCTAGAAGGAAACTGCAAGTAAGCATTTAGTTGGACGATATATACCATATGTATCCAGTACATATGACTAATAAAACTTGAAACTCTATGGGCTGGTTGGCAAGCAAACATATCTGCACACAATAATACCAGAGACAATCTCAACATGTAACGTATCTAGCCAGCTGTTAAATCGCCTAAACAAACTGCCCTACCAATTTAGGAGTCTACAATCTCAGCACATCCAACCCGCAGATTAATGTGCCTGGCAGAGTGGAGTCTGACATCCCACCATGCAATGCACCCTGGACTGAAGAGGCAGACCAATAGGAGACATTGTGGTGGGCTCTCCTCTTAGAGCGACACATTTCTCCAGGTAGGAACATCACAAACATATCATCACCCCGGCCCCATTGGAGAGAAGAGTTACGACATCAGTCAGTATTGAAATCTGACATGTATGATAGACGTTTTCACCATCTAAAGGTCATATTCCTATTAACTTCCAGTGTAGTGACTATCACAGGGCTACTTCCTACCGGACGGATTTCTGCCTGCTTGAACGGCATCAGCTCAGATACACATGAAAACCTTAAATGACCCCTGGGAAATGATAGAAAATCACTAAGGAGATGCACAAAAATAATATAACATTCAAAATGGGTGAATATTTCCTTTATCGCACCAGTGTGCAAAAATACACAGTGTGTTCTCAGAATGTGTGTGTGCGCGCCAATGTTAACACTTACATTGATAATGACAGAGAACTTTCCCATTCCACTCAGGATGTTGTACCAGATTCCTACAGAGAGAGAGAGAGAGAACAGAGTTGTGAGAGAAGAGTGGAGGGGTGTGGATCTGTGTGTGTGGACACGTGTGCGTCTTGGCGAAGAGGGCGTGTTACCGATGTCTTTGGCTTGGACAGCGTCCGGTCGTCGCAGCTCGGTGACGAACTTCTTGGCGTCGAGGCGGATCTCGATCACGTTGTTGAGGAGAGCGAAGAGAGGAGCCAGAGGGAACGACGCCACAAACAGAGACACAAAACCAAACTGGATAACTGGGGAGAGAACACACACACACAAAACCAAACTGGATAACTGGGGAGAGAACACACACACACAAAACCAAACTGGATAACTGGGGAGAGAACACACACACACAAAGTGTTAGTTGAGAGGAACAACCTGAGGAAGCGTCTGGAACAAGTCATTATCTTATCTGGTAGTCCTCTGCAACACACCAACAAACAGCTGGAGGGCAGGGTGTTCCAGACATACACCAGCTGATGATAAACACACCAAAAACATCCCTGAGTTCAGGACCAAGCAGGGGACCCACCCTGAGTTCAGGACCCACCCTGAGTTCAGGACCCACCCTGAGTTCAGGACCTAGCAGGGGACCCACCCTGAGTTCAGGACCCACCCTGAGTTCAGGACCTAGCAGGGGACCCACCCTGAGTTCAGGACCCACCCTGAGATCAGGACCTAGCAGGGGACCCACCCTGAGTTCAGGACCCACCCTGAGTTCAGGACCCACCCTGAGTTCAGGACCTAGCAGGGGACCCACCCTGAGTTCAGGACCTAGCAGGGGACCCACCCTGAGTTCAGGACCCACCCTGAGTTCAGGACCTAGCAGGGGACCCACCCTGAGTTCAGGACCTAGCAGGGGACCCACCCTGAGTTCAGGACCCACCCTGAGTTCAGGACCTAGCAGGGGACCCACCCTGAGTTCAGGACCTGGCAGGGGACCCACCCTGAGTTCAGGACCCACCCTGAGTTCAGGACCTAGCAGGAGACCCACCCTGAGTTCAGGACCTAGCAGGGGACCCACCCTGAGTTCAGGACCTAGCAGGAGACCCACCCTGAGTTCAGGACCTAGCAGGAGACCCACCCTGAGTTCAGGACCTAGCAGGGGACCCACCCTGAGTTCAGGACCCACCCTGAGTTCAGGACCTAGCAGGAGACCCACCCTGAGTTCAGGACCTAGCAGGGGACCCACCCTGAGTTCAGGACCTAGCAGGGGACCCACCCTGAGTTCAGGACCTAGCAGGGGACCCACCCTGAGTTCAGGACCTAGCAGGAGACCCACCCTGAGTTCAGGACCTAGCAGGGGACCCACCCTGAGACTAGAATAGAGTAGAGTAGTACTTTATTGGTCACAACTTAGGAAATTGTTTTATCGCTTAACATCAATAAATTCAAAGCACACAGAAACCCATAGGAAACAGAGTTACAGTGCATTTGCAAAGTATTGAGACCCCTTGACTTTTTTCCACAATTTGTGAGGTTACAGACTTTCTCAAAAATCCTCATCAACCAACACACAATACCCCATAATGACATCACAATACCCCATAATGACATCACAATACTCCATAATGACATCACAATACCCCATAATGACAAAGCGAAAACAGGTTTTTAGAAATATTTGCACATTTATAAAAATTAAAACATAAATATCTTATTTACATACAGTTGAAGTCAGAAGTTTACACACTTAGGTTGGAGTCATTAAAACTCGTTTTACAACCACTCCACAAATATCTTGTTCACAAACTATAGTTTTGGCAAGTCGGTTAGGACATCTACTTTGCGCATGACACAAGTAATTTTTCCAACAATTGTTTACAGACATATTATTTCACTTATAATTCACTGTATCACAATTCCAGTGGGTCAGAAGTTTACATACACTAAGTTGACTGTGCCTTTAAACAGCTTGGAAAATTCCAGAAAATGATGTCATGGCTTTAGAAGCTTCTGATAGGCTAATTGATATCATTTGAGTCAATTGGTGGTGTACCTGTGGATGTATTTCAAGGCCTACCTTCAAACTCAGTGCCTCTTTGCTTGACGTCATGGGAAAATCAAAAGAACTCAGCCAAGACCTCAGAAAAGAATGGTAGACCTTCACAAGTCTGGTTCATCCTTGGGAGCAATTTCCAAACGCCTGAAGGTACCACGTTCATCTGTACGAACAATAGTACGCAAGTATAAACACCAAGGGACCACGCAGCCGTCATACCGCTCAGGAAGGAGACGCGTTCTTTGGTGTGAAAAGTGCAAATCAATCCCAGAACAATAGCAAAGGACCTTATGAAGATGCTGGAAGAATCAGGTACAAAAGTATCTATATCCACAGTAAAACGAGTCCTATATCGACATAACCTGAAAGGAAGAAGCTACTGCTCCAAAACTGCCATAAAAAAGCCAGACTACGGTTTGCAACTGCACATGGGGACAAAGATCGTAATTTTTGGAGAAATGTCCTCTGGTCTGATGAAACAAAAATAGAACTGCTTGCCCATGATGACCATCGTTATGTTTGTAGAAAAAAGGGGGAGGCTTGCAAGCCGAAGAACACCATCCCAACCGTGAAGCGCGGGGATGGCAGCATCATGTTGTGAGTTGCTTTGCTGCAAGAGGGACTGGTGCACTTAACAAAATAGATGGCGTCATGAGGAATGAAAATTATGTGGATATATTGAAGCAACATCTGAAGACATCAGTCAGGAATTTAAAGCTTGGTCGCAAATGGGTCTTCCAAATGGACAATGACTCCAAGCATACTTCCAAAGTTGTGTCAAAATGGCTTAAGGACAGTAAAGTCAAGGTATTGGAGTGGCCATCACAAAGCCCTGACCTCAATCTTATAGAAAATTTGTGGGCAGAACTGAAAAAGTGTGTGTCAGAAAGGAGGCCTACAAACCTGACTCAGTTACACCAGCTCTGTCAGGAGGAATGGGCCAAAATTCACCCAACTTATTGTGGGAAGTTTGTGGAAGGCTACCCGAAACGTTTGACCCAAGTTAAACAATTTAAAGGCAATGCTACCAAATACTAATTGAGTGTATGTAAACTTCTGACCCACTGGGAATGTGATGAAAGAAATAAAAGCTGAAATAAATCATTCTCTCTACTATTATTCTGACATTTCACATTCTTAAAATAAAGTGGTGATCCTAACTCACCTAAAACAGGGAATTTTTACTAGGATGGAATGTCAGGAAATGTGAAAAACTGAGTTTAAATGTATTTGGCTAAGGTGTATGTAAACTTCCGACTTCAACTGTATACTGAGATCATATGACACTTAAATAAAGTCCACCTGTGTGCAATCTAACTTATTATACGACTTCTGAAGGTAATTGGTTGCACCAGATCTTATTTAGGGGCTTCATAGCAAACATATGCATGCACCACCTTTCCATTAAAAAAAATAAATAATAATAATGTTTAAACAAGTCTTTTTTTTCATTTCACTTCACCAATTTGGACTATTTTGTGTTTGTCAATTACATGAAATCCAAATAAAAATCCATTTAAATTACAGGTTGTAATGCAACAATAAAGGAAAAATGTCAAGGAGGAATGAGTCCTTTTTCCAAGGCACTGTATGTATGCACAGGACACAGAAACTCATATGAAACATATTTTTCTGAGGTTGTCTGCTTGATATTTTTAGATTTCATGGGGAGGCTTAGATGTTAAATATACTGTTTAGGTTTTCTACTGCCATGTTTACACCTTCACTATTACAGTGAAACGTTTTGTCCAGGAAGTTGTCTGGAAGGGATATAATTTGTTTTTGGGGAGATTTCCACACTACTTTCCTTCCATCTATAGCATGTCTTAATAGTATTGTGTTGGTCCCTCTGTTATCTCCTGTTACTGTATCCAGTGTGCTGGTCCCTCTGTTATCTCCTGTTACTGTATCCAGTGTGTTGGTCCCTCTTATCTCCTGTTACTGTATCCAGTGTGTCGGTCCCTCTGTTATCTACTGTTACCGTATCCAGTGTGTCGGTCCCTCCTCACCTCTGTTATCTCCTGTTACTGTATCCAGTGTGTCGGTCCCTCTGTTATCTACTGTTACTGTATCCAGTGTGTCAGTCCCTCCTCATCTCTGTTATCTACTGTTACTGTATCCAGTGTGTCGGTCCCTCCTCATCTCTGTTATCTACTGTTACTGTATCCAGTGTGTCGGTCCCTCCTCACCTCTGTTATCTACTGTTACTGTATCCAGTGTGTCAGTCCCTCCTCATCTCTGTTATCTACTGTTACTGTATCCAGTGTGTCGGTCCCTCTGTTATCTACTGTTACTGTATCCAGTGTGTTGGTCCCTCCTCTGTTATCTCCTGTTACTGTATCCAGTGTGTCGGTCCCTCTGTTATCTACTGTTACTGTATCCAGTGTGTTGTTCCCTCCTCTCCTCTGTTATCTCCTGTTACTGTATCCAGTGTGTCGGTCCCTCTGTTATCTACAGTACTGTATCCAGTGTGTCGGTCCCTCTGTTATCTACTGTTACTGTATCCAGTGTGTTGGTCCCTCCTCTCCTCTGTTATCTCCTGTTACTGTATCCAGTGTGTTGATCCCTCCTTACCTCTGTTATCTACTGTTACTGTATCCAGTGTGTCGGTCCCTCCTCACCTCTTATCTACTGTTACTGTATCCAGTGTGTTGGTCCCTCCTCTCCTCTGTTATCTCCTGTTACTGTATCCAGTGTGTTGGTCCCTCCTCTCCTCTGTTATCTCCTGTTACTGTATCCAGTGCGTTGGTCCCTCTGTTATCTCCTGTTACTGTATCCAGTGTGTTGGTCCCTCTGTTATCTACTGTTACTGTATCCAGTGTGCTGGTCCCTCTGTTATCTCCTGTTACTGTATCCAGTGTGTTGGTCCCTCTGTTATCTGCTGTTACTGTATCCAGTGTGTCGGTCCCTCTGTTATCTACTGTTACTGTATCCAGTGTGTCGGTCCCTCCTCACCTCTGTTATCTCCTGTTACTGTATCCAGTGTGTCGGTCCCTCCTCACCTCTGTTATCTACTGTTACTGTATCCAGTGTGTTGGTCCCTCCTCACCTCTGTTATCTACTGTTACTGTATCCAGTGTGTCGGTCCCTCTGTTATCTCCTGTTACTGTATCCAGTGTGTCGGTCCGTCTGTTATCTACTGTTACTGTATCCAGTGTGTTGGTCCCTCTGTTATCTCCTGTTACTGTATCCAGTGTGTTGGTCCCTCCTCACCTCTGTTATCTACTGTTACTGTATCCAGTGTGTCGGTCCCTCTGTTATCTACTGTTACTGTATCCAGTGTGTTGGACCCTCCTCACCTCTGTTATCTACTGTTACTGTATCCAGTGTGTCGGTCCCTCTGTTATCTACTGTTACTGTATCCAGTGTGTCGGTCCCTCCTCTCCTCTGTTATCTCCTGTTACTGTATCCAGTGTGTTGGTCCCTCTGTTATCTACTGTTACTGTATCCAGTGTGTCGGTCCCTCCTCACCTCTGTTATCTCCTGTTACTGTATCCAGTGTGTTGGTCCCTCTGTTATCTACTGTTACTGTATCCAGTGTGTCGGTCCCTCTTATCTCCTGTTACTGTATCCAGTGTGTCGGTCCCTCTGTTATCTCCTGTTACTGTATCCAGTGTGTCGGTCCCTCCTCACCTCTGTTATCTCCTGTTACTGTATCCAGTGTGTTGGTCCCTCTGTTATCTACTGTTACTGTATCCAGTGTGTCGGTCGCTCTGTTATCTCCTGTTACTGTATCCAGTGTGTCGGTCCCTCTTATCTACTGTTACTGTATCCAGTGTGTCGGTCCCTCTGTTATCTACTGTTACTGTATCCAGTGTGTCGGTCCCTCCTCACCTCTGTTATCTCCTGTTACTGTATCCAGTGCGTTGGTCCCTCTGTTATCTACTGTTACTGTATCCAGTGTGTTGGTCCCTCTGTTATCTCCTGTTACTGTATCTAGTGTGTTGGTCCCTCGTCACCTCTGTTATCTACTGTTACTGTATCCAGTGTGTCGGTCCCTCTGTTATCTACTGTTACTGTATCCAGTGTGTTGGTCCCTCCTCTCCTCTGTTATCTACTGTTACTGTATCCAGTGTGTTGGTCCCTCTGTTATCTCCTGTTACTGTATCCAGTGTGTCGGTCCCTCTTATCTACTGTTACTGTATCCAGTGTGTCGGTCCCTCTGTTATCTACTGTTACTGTATCCAGTGTGTTGGTCCCTCCTCTCCTCTGTTATCTACTGTTACTGTATCCAGTGTGTTGGTCCCTCTGTTATCTCCTGTTACTGTATCCAGTGTGTCGGTCCCTCTTATCTACTGTTACTGTATCCAGTGTGTCGGTCCCTCTGTTATCTCCTGTTACTGTATCCAGTGTGCTGGTCCCTCTGTTATCTCCTGTTACTGTATCCAGTGTGTCGGTCCCTCTGTTATCTCCTGTTACTGTATCCAGTGTGTCGGTCCCTCCTCACCTCTGTTATCTCCTGTTACTGTATCCAGTGTGTCGGTCCCTCTGTTATCTACGGTTACTGTATCCAGTGTGTTCGTCCCTCTGTTATCTACTGTTACTGTATCCAGTGTGTCGGTCCCTCTGTTATCTCCTGTTACTGTATCCAGTGTGTCGGTCCCTCTGTTATCTACTGTTACTGTATCCAGTGTGTTGGTCCCTCTGTTATCTACTGTTACTGTATCCAGTGTGTTGGTCCCTCCTCACCTCTGTTATCTCCTGTTACTGTATCCAGTGTGTTGGTCCCTCTGTTATCTACTGTTACTGTATCCAGTGTGTCAGTCCCTCTGTTATCTCCTGTTACTGTATCCAGTGTGTCGGTCCCTCTGTTATCTACTGTTACTGTATCCAGTGTGTTGGTCCCTCCTCTCCTCTGTTATCTCCTGTTACTGTATCCAGTGTGTCGGTCCCTCTGTTATCTACTGTTACTGTATCCAGTGCGTTGGTCCCTCTGTTATCTACTGTTACTGTATCCAGTGTGTCGGTCCCTCTGTTATCTCCTGTTACTGTATCCAGTGTGTTGGTCCCTCCTCTCCTCTGTTATCTCCTGTTACTGTATCCAGTGGGTTGGTCCCTCTGTTATCTCCTGTTACTGTATCCAGTGTGTTGGTCCCTCTGTTATCTACTGTTACTGTATCCAGTGTGTTGGTCCCTCCTCACCTCTGTTATCTCCTGTTACTGTATCCAGTGTGTTGGTCCCTCTGTTATCTACTGTTACTGTATCCAGTGTGTCAGTCCCTCTGTTATCTCCTGTTACTGTATCCAGTGTGTCGGTCCCTCTGTTATCTACTGTTACTGTATCCAGTGTGTTGGTCCCTCCTCTCCTCTGTTATCTCCTGTTACTGTATCCAGTGTGTCGGTCCCTCTGTTATCTACTGTTACTGTATCCAGTGCGTTGGTCCCTCTGTTATCTACTGTTACTGTATCCAGTGTGTCGGTCCCTCTGTTATCTCCTGTTACTGTATCCAGTGTGTTGGTCCCTCCTCTCCTCTGTTATCTCCTGTTACTGTATCCAGTGGGTTGGTCCCTCTGTTATCTCCTGTTACTGTATCCAGTGTGTTGGTCCCTCCTCTCCTCTGTTATCTCCTGTTACTGTATCCAGTGTGTCGGTCCCTCTGTTATCTACTGTTACTGTATCCAGTGTGTCAGTCCCTCTGTTATCTCCTGTTACTGTATCCAGTGTGTCGGTCCCTCC
>NW_021823237.1:1744120-1819120 GCF_901001165.1 Salmo trutta
ACAGTCCTGTCAGAGTAGAGTCCTGTCTGTTTACAGTCCTGTCAGAGTAGAGTCCTGTCAGAGTAGAGTCCTGTCTGTTTACAGTGCTGCTGGGGCTCCCCACACACACAGACCCCCCCTAACCCCTAACCCCCTAACCCTAACCCTAACCCCCTAACCCTAACCCACTAACCCCAACCCCCATAACCCCCTAACCCTAACCCCCTAACCCTAACCCCCTAACCCCCTAACCCCTAACCCTAACCCCTAACCCCTAACCCTAACCCCTAACCCTTAACCCCATGTGTATCTCTGGGTCGTACCGTCCCTTAAAGAAAGCTACATAGAAGATGGGGGCGTAGGCATTCATGAACTTCAGTAGGAAAGCCTTCAGAATCAGATGCTGCTCAAAGTTACTCTCCGTCCTGGGAATCTCTGGGAGAGGAGAGAGGGGAGAGGAGAGGAGAGAGGGATGGGGAGAGGAGAGAGGGGAGAGGAGAGGAGAGGAGAGAGGGATGGGGAGAGGAGAGAGGGATGAGGAGAGGAGAGGAGAGAGGGATGGGGAGAGGAGAGAGTGATGGGGGAGAGGAGAGAGGGGAGAGGAGAGGGATGGGGGAGAGGAGAGAGGGATGGGGGAGAGGAGAGAGGGATGGGGAGAGGAGAGAGGGATGAGGAGAGGAGAGGAGAGAGGGATAGGATGGGGAGAGGAGGGGAGAGAGGGATGGGATGGGGAGATGAGGGGAGAGAGGGATGGGGGAGAGGAGAGGAGAGAGGGATGGGGAGAGGAGAGAGGGATGAGGAGAGGAGAGGAGAGAGGGATGAGGAGAGGAGAGAGGGATGAGGAGAGGAGAGGAGAGAGGGATAGGATGGGGAGAGGAGGGGAGAGAGGGATGGGATGGGGAGATGAGGGGAGAGAGGGATGGGGGAGAGGAGAGGAGAGGGGGATGGGGGAGAGGAGGGGAATGGGGAGAGGAGAGGAGAGGAGAGGAGAGGGGAATGGGGAGAGGAGAGGGGGATGGGGAGAGGAGAGGGATGGGGGAGAGGAGAGAGGGATAGGAGAGAGGAGAGGGATGGGAGAGAGGAGAGGAGAGAGGGATGGGGGAGAGGAGAGAGGGATGGGAGAGAGGAGAGGGGGATGAGAGAGAGGAGGGGAGAGAGGAATGGGGAGAGGAGAGGAATGGGGGAGAGGAGAGAGGAGAGGAATGGGGGAGAGGAGAGGAGAGAGGAATGGGGGAGACGAGAGAGGGATGGGAGAGAGGAGAGGAGAGAGAGATGTCTTAATCAGGAGACCGTATGAAAAATTATTTGAGAAATCTGACAAAACACACACAGGACAGGTCAAAGACACAAACACATAATAATCTGAATGTAGAGGTGTGTTACCCAGCTCCACCATGTAATAATCTGAATGTAGAGATTTTACCCAGCTCCACCATGTAATAATCTGAATGTAGAGGTGTTACCCAGCTCCACCAGGTAATAATCTGAATGTAGAGGTGCGTTACCCAGCTCCACCAGGTAATAATCTGAATGTAGAGGTGTTACCCAGCTCCACCATGTAATAATCTGAATGTAGAGGTGTTACCCAGCTCCACCATGTAATAATCTGAATGTAGAGGTGTTACCCAGCTCCACCATGTAATAATCTGAATGTAGAGGTGTGTTACCCAGCTCCACCATGTAATAATCTGAATGTAGAGGTGTTACCCAGCTCCACCATGTAATAATCTGAATGTAGAGGTGTTACCCAGCTCCACCAGGTAATAATCTGAATGTAGAGGTGTGTTACCCAGCTCTACCATGTAATAATCTGAATGTAGAGGTGTTACCCAGCTCCACCAGGTAATAATCTGAATGTAGAGGTGTGTTACCCAGCTCCACCATGTAATAATCTGAATATAGAGGTGTTACCCAGCTCCACCATGTAATAATCTGAATTTAGAGGTGCGTTACCCAGCTCCACCATGTAATAATCTGAATGTAGAGGTGTTACCCAGCTCCACCAGGTAATAATCTGAATGTAGAGGTGTGTACCCAGCTCCACCATGTAATAATCTGAATGTAGAGGTGTTACCCAGCTCCACCAGGTAATAATCTGAATGTAGAGGTGTTACCCAGCTCCACCATGTAATAATCTGAATGTAGAGGTGTGTTACCCAGCTCCACCATGTAATAATCTGAATGTAGAGGTGTTTCACCCAGCTCCACCATGTAATAATCTGAATGTAGAGGGTTACCCAGCTCCACCATGTAATAATCTGAATGTAGAGGTGTGTTACCCAGCTCCACCATGTAATAATCTGAATGTAGAGGGTTACCCAGCTCCACCATGTAATAATCTGAATGTAGAGGTGTGTTACCCAGCTCCACCATGTAATAATCTGAATGTAGAGGTGTGTTACCCAGCTCCACCAGGTAATAATCTGAATGTAGAGGTGTGTTACCCAGCTCCACCATGTAATAATCTGAATGTAGAGGTGTGTTACCCAGCTCCACCATGTAATAATCTGAATGTAGAGGTGTGTTATCCAGCTCCACCATGTAATAATCTGAATGTAGAGGTGTTACCCAGCTCCACCATGTAATAATCTGAATGTAGAGGTGTTACCCAGCTCCACCAGGTAATAATCTGAATGTAGAGGTGGGTTACCAAGCTCCACCAGGTAATAATCTGAATGTAGAGGTGTTACCCAGCTCCACCATGTAATAATCTGAATGTAGAGGAGTTACCCAGCTCCACCATGTAATAATCTGAATGTAGAGGTGTTACCCAGCTCCACCAGGTAATAATCTGAATGTAGAGGTGTTACCCAGCTCCACCATGTAATAATCTGAATGTAGAGGTGTTACCCAGCTCCACCATGTAATAATCTGAATGTAGAGGTGCGTTACCCAGCTCCACCAGGTAATAATCTGAATGTAGAGGTGCAATACCCAGCTCCACCAGGTAATAATCTGAATGTAGAGGTGTGTTACCCAGCTCCACCATGTAATAACATGAATGTAGAGGTGTGTTACCCAGCTCCACCAGGTAATAATCTGAATGTAGAGGTGTGTTACCCAGCTCCACCATGTAATAATCTGAATGTAGAGGGTTACCCAGCTCCACCAGATAATAATCTGAATGTAGAGGTGTGTTACCCAGCTCATCCATGTAATAATCTGAATGTTGAAGTGTGTTACCCAGCTCCACCAGGTAATAATCTGAATGTAGAGGTGCTACCCAGCTCCACCATGTAATAATCTGAATGTAGAGGTGCGTTACCCAGCTCCACCATGTAATAATCTGAATGTAGAGGTGTGTACCCAGCTCCACCATGTAATAATCTGAATGTAGAGGTGTTACCCAGCTCCACCATGTAATAATCTGAATGTAGAGGTGATACCCAGCTCCACCATGTAATAATCTGAATGTAGAGGTGTTACCCAGCTCCACCATGTAATAATCTGAATGTAGAGGTGTGTTACCCAGCTCCACCATGTAATAATCTGAATGTAGAGGTGTTACCCAGCTCCACCATGTAATAATCTGAATGTAGAGGTGTGTTACCCAGCTCCACCATGTAATAATCTGAATGTAGAGGTGTTACCCAGCTCCACCATGTAATAATCTGAATGTAGAGGTGTTACCCAGCTCCACCAGGTAATAATCTGAATGTAGAGGTGTTACCCAGCTCCACCAGGTAATAATCTGAATGTAGAGGTGTGTTACCCAGCTCCACCAGGTAATAATCTGAATGTAGAGGTGTGTTACCCAGCTCCACCAGGTAATAATCTGAATGTAGAGGTGTGTTACCCAGCTCCACCATGTAATAATCTGAATGTAGAGGTGTGTTACCCAGCTCCACCAGGTAATAATCTGAATGTAGAGGGGTTACCCAGCTCCACCATGTAATAATCTGAATGTAGAGGTGTGTTACCCAGCTCCACCATGTAATAATCTGAATGTAGAGGTGTGTTACCCAGCTCCACCAGGTAATAATCTGAATGTAGAGGTGCGTTACCCAGCTCCACCATGTAATAATCTGAATGTAGAGGTGTTACCCAGCTCCACCAGGTAATAATCTGAATGTAGAGGTGTTACCCAGCTCCACCATGTAATAATCTGAATGTAGATGTGTTACCCAGCTCCACCATGTAATAATCTGAATGTAGAGGTGTGTTACCCAGCTCCACCATGTAATAATCTGAATGTAGAGGTGTTACCCAGCTCCACCAGGTAATAATCTGAATGTAGAGGTGATACCCAGCTCCACAAGGTAATAATCTGAATGTAGAGGTGTTACCCAGCTCCACCATGTAATAATCTGAATGTAGAGGGTTACCCAGCTCCACCATGTAATAATATGAATGTAGAGGTGTTACCCAGCTCCACCAGGTAATAATCTGAATGTAGAGGTGTTACCCAGCTCCACCATGTAATAATCTGAATGTAGAGGTGTTACCCAGCTCCACCTTGTAATAATCTGAATGTAGAGGTGTTACCCAGCTCTACCAGGTAATAATCTGAATGTAGAGGTGTTACCCAGCTCCACCTTGTAATAATCTGAATGTAGAGGTGTGTTACCCAGCTCCACCTTGTAATAATCTGAATGTAGAGGTGTTACCCAGCTCCACCATGTAATAATCTGAATGTAGAGGTGTTACCCAGCTCCACCATGTAATAATCTGAATGTAGAGGTGTGTTACCCAGCTCCACCAGGTAATAATCTGAATGTAGAGGTGTTACCCAGCTCCACCATGTAATAATCTGAATGTAGAGGTGTGTTACCCAGCTCCACCAGGTAATATTCTGAATGTAGAGGTGTGTTACCCAGCTCCACCATGTAATAATCTGAATGTAGAGGTGTGTTACCCAGCTCCACCAGGTAATAATCTGAATGTAGAGGGGTTACCCAGCTCCACCATGTAATAATCTGAATGTGTAGGTGTGTTACCCAGCTCCACCATGTAATAATCTGAATGTAGAGGTGTGTTACCCAGCTCCACCAGGTAATAATCTGAATGTAGAGGTGCGTTACCCAGCTCCACCATGTAATAATCTGAATGTAGAGGTGTTACCCAGCTCCACCAGGTAATAATCTGAATGTAGAGGTGTTACCCAGCTCCACCATGTAATAATCTGAATGTAGAGGTGTTACCCAGCTCCACCATGTAATAATCTGAATGTAGAGGTGTTACCCAGCTCCACCATGTAATAATCTGAATGTAGAGGTGTGTTACCCAGCTCCACCATGTAATAATCTGAATGTAGAGGTGTTATCCAGCTCCACCAGGTAATAAACTGAATGTAGAGGTGTGTTACCCAGCTCCACCATGTAATAATCTGAATGTAGAGGTGTTACCCAGCTCCAGCATGTAATAATCTGAATGTAGAGGTGTTACCCAGCTCCACCATGTAATAATCTGAATGTAGAGGTGTGTTACCCAGCTCCACCATGTAATAATCTGAATGTAGAGGTGCGTTACCCAGCTCCACCATGTAATAATCTGAATGTAGAGGTGCGTTACCCAGCTCCACCAGGTAATAATCTGAATGTAGAGGTGCAATACCCAGCTCCACCAGGTAATAATCTGAATGTAGAGGTGTGTTACCCAGCTCCACCATGTAATAACATTAATGTAGAGGTGTGTTACCCAGCTCCACCAGGTAATAATCTGAATGTAGAGGTGCGTTACCCAGCTCCACCATGTAATAATCTGAATGTAGAGGTGTGTTACCCAGCTCCACCAGGTAATAATCTGAATGTAGAGGTGTGTTACCCAGCTCCACCATGTAATAATCTGAATGTAGAGGTGTGTTACCCAGCTCCACCAGGTAATAATCTGAATGTAGAGGGGTTACCCAGCTCCACCATGTAATAATCTGAATGTAGAGGTGTGTTACCCAGCTCCACCATGTAATAATCTGAATGTAGAGGTGTGTTACCCAGCTCCACCAGGTAATAATCTGAATGTAGAGGTGCGTTACCCAGCTCCACCATGTAATAATCTGAATGTAGAGGTGTTACCCAGCTCCACCAGGTAATAATCTGAATGTAGAGGTGTTACCCAGCTCCACCATGTAATAATCTGAATGTAGAGGTGTTACCCAGCTCCACCATGTAATAATCTGAATGTAGAGGTGTTACCCAGCTCCACCATGTAATAATCTGAATGTAGAGGTGTGTTACCCAGCTCCACCATGTAATAATCTGAATGTAGAGGGGTTACCCAGCTCCAGCATGTAATAATCTGAATGTAGAGGTGTTACCCAGCTCCACCATGTAATAATCTGAATGTAGAGGTGTTACCCAGCTCCACCAGGTAATAATCTGAATGTAGAGGTGTTACCCAGCTCCACCAGGTAATAATCTGAGTGTAGAGGTGTTACCCAGCTCCACCATGTAATAATCTGAATGTAGAGGTGTGTTACCCAGCTCCACCATGTAATAATATGAATGTAGAGCTGTGTTACCCAGCTCCACCATGTAATAATCTGAATGTAGAGGTGTTACCCAGCTCCACCATGTAATAATCTGAATGTAGAGGGTTACCCAGCTCCACCATGTAATAATCTGAATGTAGAGGTGTTACCCAGCTCCACCATGTAATAATCTGAATGTAGAGGTGTTACCCAGCTCCACCATGTAATAATCTGAATGTAGAGGTGTGTTACCAAGCTCCACCATGTAATAATCTGAATGTAGAGGTGTTATCCAGCTCCACCAGGTAATAAACTGAATGTAGAGGTGTGTTACCCAGCTCCACCATGTAATAATCTGAATGTAGAGGGGTTACCCAGCTCCAGCATGTAATAATCTGAATGTAGAGGTGTTACCCAGCTCCACCATGTAATAATCTGAATGTAGAGGTGTTACCCAGCTCCACCAGGTAATAATCTGAATGTAGAGGTGTTACCCAGCTCCACCAGGTAATAATCTGAATGTAGAGGTGTTACCCAGCTCCACCATGTAATAATCTGAATGTAGAGGTGTGTTACCCAGCTCCACCATGTAATAATATGAATGTAGAGCTGTGTTACCCAGCTCCACCATGTAATAATCTGAATGTAGAGGTGTTACCCAGCTCCACCATGTAATAATCTGAATGTAGAGGGTTACCCAGCTCCACCATGTAATAATCTGAATGTAGAGGTGTTACCCAGCTCCACCATGTAATAATCTGAATGTAGAGGTGTTACCCAGCTCCACCATGTAATAATCTGAATGTAGAGGTGTTACCCAGCTCCACCATGTAATAATCTGAATGTAGAGGTGCGTTACCCAGCTCCACCATGTAATAATCTGAATGTAGAGGTGTTACCCAGCTCCACCATGTAATAATCTGAATGTAGAGGTGTTACCCAGCTCCACCATGTAATAATCTGAATGTAGAGGTGTTACCCAGCTCCACCATGTAATAATCTGAATGTAGAGGTGCGTTACCCAGCTCCACCATGTAATAATCTGAATGTAGAGGTGTTACCCAGCTCAGTGAGCCAGACGGCCACGGCCCCGTAGATCTCGTCCAGTATCAGGATGACCACCAGGTTGATGATGACGGCGGTCGCCGTCACGGTGACTCGAACGTTAGACTTGATCTCCGGGTCAGGTGACATCGCCATCAGAGCGGATACGACGATACGGTAAACGATCACGCCGAAAACCGCAGAGAACGTCAGACCAAACTAGGAGAGAGAGACATTACTGTATTAGTCCCACAGACCAAACTAGGACAGAGAGACATTACTGTATTAGTCCCACAGCCACAAACTAGGACAGAGAGACATTACTGTATTAGTCCCACAGCCACAAACTAGGACAGAGAGACATTACTGTATTAGTCCCATGCACAGTGTTGCAGATGTAATCCCAGGGTACTGTAATCCCAGGGTACTGTAATCCCAGGGTACTGTTATCCAAGGGTACTGTAATCCAAGAGTACAGTAATCCCAGGGTACAGTAATCCCAGGGTACTGTAATCCCAGGGTACAGTAATCCCAGGGTACAGTAATCCCAGGGTACAGTAATCCAAGGGTACAGTAATCCCAGGGAACAGTAATCCCAGGGAACAGTAATCCCAGGGTACAGTAATCCCAGGGAACAGTAATCCCAGGGTACAGTAATCCCAGGGTACAGTAATCCCAGGGTACTGTAATCCCAGGGTACTGTAATCCCAGGGTACAGTAATCCCAGGGTACTGTAATCCCAGGGTACTGTAATCCCAGGGTACTGTAATCCCAGGGTACAGTAATCCCAGGGTACAGTAATCACAGGGTACAGTAATCCCAGGGTACAGTAATCCCAGGGTACAGTAACCCCAGAATACAGTAATCCCAGGGTACTGTAATCCCAGGGTACTGTAATCCCAGGGTACAGTAATCCCTCCCAGGGTACAGTAATCCCAGGGTACAGTAATCCCAGGGTACAGTAATCCCAGGGTACTGTAATCCCAGGGTACTGTAATCCCAGGGTACTGTAATCCCAGGGTACAGTAATCCCAGGGTACAGTAATCCCAGGGTAAAACTCTTCAGCTCCAACAGCTCAGGTCAAAAAAATAAGTGGATGAAACAACAATAAACATTTAAAGAAAATGTACATATTTACAACTGTAACAACGATACATGTCTGTGTGACTAATGGTGTCTATTCAGCAGGCTGATGGTAGAAACAGCTGACTAGTGGTGTCTATTCAGCAGCCTGATGGTCTGGGGGTAGAAACAGCTGACTAGTGGTGTCTATTCAGCAGCCTGATGGTAGAAACAGCTGACGAGTGGTGTCTATTCAGCAGCCTGATGGTGTCTATTCAGCAGCCTGATGGTCTGGGGGTAGAAACAGCTGACTAGTGGTGTCTATTCAGCAGCCTGATGGTCTGATGGTAGAAACAGCTGACTAGTGGTGTCTATTCAGCAGCCTGATGGTAGAAACAGCTGACTAGTGGTGTCTATTCAGCAGCCTGATGGTAGAAACAGCTGACTAGTGGTGTCTATTCAGCTGCCTGATGGTCTGGGGGTAGAAACAGCTGACTAGTGGTGTCTATTCAGCAGCCTGATGGTCTGGGGGTAGAAACAGCAGACTAGTGGTGTCTATTCAGCAGCCTGATGGTAGAAACAGCTGACTAGTGGTGTCTATTCAGCAGCCTGATGGTAGAAACAGCTGACTAGTGGTGTCTATTCAGCTGCCTGATGGTCTGGGGGTAGAAACAGCTGACTAGTGGTGTCTATTCAGCAGCCTGATGGTTTGGGGGTAGAAACAGCTGACTAGTGGTGTCTATTCAGCTGCCTGATGGTCTGGGGGTAGAAACAGCTGACTAGTGGTGTCTATTCAGCTGCCTGATGGTCTGGGGGTAGAAACAGCTGACTAGTGGTGTCTATTCAGCAGCCTGATGGTCTGATGGTAGAAACAGCTGACTAGTGGTGTCTATTCAGCAGCCTGATGGTAGAAACAGCTGCCTAGTGGTGTCTATTCAGCAGCCTGATGGTAGAAACAGCTGACTAGTGGTGTCTATTCAGCTGCCTGATGGTCTGGGGGTAGAAACAGCTGACTAGTGGTGTCTATTCAGCAGCCTGATGGTCTGATGGTAGAAACAGCTGACTAGTGGTGTCTATTCAGCAGCCTGATGGTAGAAACAGCTGCCTAGTGGTGTCTATTCAGCAGCCTGATGGTAGAAACAGCTGACTAGTGGTGTCTATTCAGCAGCCTGATGGTCTGGGGATAGAAACAGCTGACTAATGGTGTCTATTCAGCTGCCTGATGGTCTGGGGGTAGAAACAGCTGACTAGTGGTGTCTATTCAGCTGCCTGATGGTCTGGGGGTAGAAACAGCTGACTAGTGGTGTCTATTCAGCTGCCTGATGGTCTGATGGTAGAAACAGCTGCCTAGTGGTGTCTATTCAGCTGCCTGATGGTCTGGGGGTAGAAACAGCTGACTAGTGGTGTCTATTCAGCAGCCTGATGGTAGAAACAGCTTACTAGTGGTGTCTATTCAGCAGCCTGATGGTAGAAACAGCTGACTAGTGGTGTCTATTCAGCAGCCTGATGGTCTGGGGATAGAAACAGCTGACTAGTGGTGTCTATTCAGCAGCCTGATGGTAGAAACAGCTGACTAGTGGTGTCTATTCAGCAGCCTGATGGTAGAAACAGCTGACTAGTGGTGTCTATTCAGCAGCCTGATGGTAGAAACAGCTGACTAGTGGTGTCTATTCAGCAGCCTGATGGTAGAAACAGCTGACTAGTGGTGTCTATTTAGCAGCCTGATGGTAGAAACAGCTGACTAGTGGTGTCTATTCAGCAGCCTGATGGTAGAAACAGCTGACTAGTGGTGTCTATTCAGCAGCCTGATGGTAGAAACAGCTGACTAGTGGTGTCTATTCAGCAGCCTGATGGTAGAAACAGCTGACTAGTGGTGTCTATTCAGCAGCCTGATGGTAGAAACAGCTGCCTAGTGGTGTCTATTCAGCTGCCTGATGGTCTGGGGGTAGAAACAGCTGACTGGTGGTGTCTATTCAGCAGCCTGATGGTCTGATGGTAGAAACAGCTGACTAGTGGTGTCTATTCAGCAACCTGATGGTCTGGGGATAGAAACAGCTGACTAGTGGTGTCTATTCAGCAGCCTGATGGTCTGATGGTAGAAACAGCTGACTAGTGGTGTCTATTCAGCAGCCTGATGGTAGAAACAGCTGACTAGTGGTGTCTATTCAGGAGCCTGATGGTAGAAACAGATGACTAGTGGTGTCTATTCAGCAGCCTGGTGGTAGAAAAGGCTGACTAGTGGTGTCTATTCAGCAGCCTGGTGGTAGAAACAGCTGACTAGTGGTGTCTATTCAGCAGCCTGATGGTCTGGGGATAGAAACAGCTGACTAGTGGTGTCTATTCAGCAGCCTGATGGTAGAAACAGCTGCCTAGTGGTGTCTATTCAGCTGCCTGATGGTCTGGGGGTAGAAACAGCTGACTGGTGGTGTCTATTCAGCAGCCTGATGGTCTGGGGGTAGAAACAGCTGACTAGTGGTGTCTATTCAGCAGCCTGATGGTAGAAACAGCTGACTAGTGGTGTCTATTCAGCAGCCTGATGGTCTGGGGATAGAAACAGCTGACTAGTGGTGTCTATTCAGCAGCCTGATGGTCTGGGGGTAGAAACAGCTGACTAGTGGTGTCTATTCAGCAGCCTGATGGTAGAAACAGCTGCCTAGTGGTGTCTATTCAGCAGCCTGATGTTCTGGGGGTAGAAACAGCTGCCTAGTGGTGTCTATTCAGCAGCTTGATGGTCTGGGGATAGAAACAGCTGACTAGTGGTGTCTATTCAGCAGCCTGATGGTCTGGGGATAGAAACAGCTGACTAGTGGTGTCTATTCAGCAGCCTGATGGTCTGGGGGTAGAAACAGCTGACTAGTGGTGTCTATTCAGCAGCCTGATGGTAGAAACAGCTGACTAGTGGTGTCTATTCAGCAGCCTGATGGTAGAAACAGCTGACTAGTGGTGTCTATTCAGCTGCCTGATGGTCTGATGGTAGAAACAGCTGACTAGTGGTGTCTATTCAGCAGCCTGATGGTCTGGGGGTAGAAACAGCTGACTAGTGGTGTCTATTCAGCTGCCTGATGGTCTGGGGGTAGAAACAGCTGACTAGTGGTGTCTATTCAGCAGCCTGATGGTAGAAACAGCTGACTAGTGGTGTCTATTCAGCAGCCTGATGGTAGAAACAGCTGACTAGTGGTGTCTATTCAGGGCCTACAGCAGCACCCAGATCTTCTGCACAGATTATGTAGAAAAAAGTCCAGTTGCCAGGACCACAAATACAAATTCCATCTAGACACCGTTGCCCTAGAGCACGCAAAAAAACAATACAATATTCGGCCTAAACATCAGCGCCACAGGTAACTTCCACAAAGCTGTGAACGATCTGAGAGACAAGGCAAGAAGGGCCTTCTTTGCAATCAAAAGGAACATAAATTCGACATACCAATTAGGATCTGGCAAAAAATACTTGAATCAGTTATAAAACCCATTGCCCTTTATGGTTGTGAGGTCTGGGGTCCGCTCACCAACCAATAATTCACAAAATGGAAAAAACACCAAATAATATCCTCAGCGTACAATGTAAAACACCAACAAAATCAAAATCCAGAAAAGACCCGTTAAATTCTACAACCACCTAAAAGGAAGCGATTCCCAAACCTTCCATAACGAAGCCATCACCTACAGAGAGATGAACCTGGAGAAGAGTCCCCTAAGCAAGCTGGTCCTGGGGCTCTGTTCACAAACACAAACACACCCCACAGAGCCATCACCTACAGAGAGATGAACCTGGAGAAGAGTCCCCTAAACAAGCTGGTCCTGGGGCTCTGTTCACAAACACAAACACACCCCACAGAGCCCCAGGACAGCAACACAATTAGACCCAACCAAATGATTAGAAAACAAAAGGATAATTACTGACATATTGGAAAGAATTAACAAAAAAACAGAGCAAACTAGAATGCTATTTGGCCCTAAACAGAGAGTACACAGTGGCAGAATACCTGACCACTGTGACTGACCCAAACTTAAGGAAAGCTTTGACTATGTACAGACTCAGTGAGCATAGCCTTGCTATTGAGAAAGGCCGCCGAAGGCAGTGCAACACTGCCCACAAAATGAGGTGGAAACTGAGCTGCACTTCCTAACCTCCTGCCAAATGTATGACCATATTAGAGGCAGATATTTCTCTCAGATTACACAGGTCCACAAAAAACAAATCAAATCTTGATAAACTCCCATATCTACTGGGTGAAATACCACAGTGTGACATCACAGCAGCAAGATGTGTGACCTGTTGCCACAAGAAAAGGTCAACCAGTGAAGAACAAAACACCATTGTAAATATAGCCCATATTTATGTTTATTTATTTTCCCTTTTGTACTTTAACCATTTGCACATCATTACAACACTGTATATAGACATTATGACATTTGAAATGTCTATTATTTTGGAACTTCTGAGAGTGTGATGTTTACTATTAATATATAAAAGTGAAATAAAAAATAAAAATGATCTACTTCACTTGCTTTGGCAATGTTAACATATGTTTCCCATGACAATAAAACGCCTTGAGAGAGCGAGAGAGAGGGAGAGAGAGACACGGAGAGAGGAGACAGAAAAAGAGAGAGACAGAGGAGACACAGAAAGAGAAAGAGAAAGAGAGAGAGAGAGAGAGAGAGAGACAGAAAAAGAGAGAGACAGAGGAGACACATAAAGAGGAACAGAGAGAGAGAGACAGAGGAGACACAGAAAGAGGGACAGAGAGAGAGAGACAGAGGAGACACAGAAAGAGAAAGAGAGAGAGAGAGAGAGACAGAAAAAGAGAGAGACAGAAGAGACACAGAAAGAGGGACAGAGAGAGAGAGAGAGAGAGACACGGAGAGAGAGACACGGAGAGAGGAGACAGAAAAAGAGAGAGACACAGAAAGAGGGACAGAGAGAGAGAGAGAGAGAGAGAGAGAGAGAGAGAGAGCGCGAGAAGGAGAACATCAGGCCAAACTAAAAGCCCACTCACCATAAAGAGGATGGAGGAGATGTTGATGAGGTATCCAGGCAGACGGTCCCTCCAGGTCAGCTTCTCCACACCTGTCTGGGTTACAGGTTACAGACGCATTAAGAGCACAAGCACATGTAGATTGCCATTAGAGACCAGAAGAGACTAGAAGAGACTAGTAGAGACCAGTAAAGAACAGAGAGACCAGTAGAGACCAGAAGAGACTAGTAGAGGCCAGTAGACCAGCAAAGAACAGAGAGACTAGTAGAGACCAGAAGAAACCAGAAGAGACCAGTAGACCAGCAAAGAACAGAGAGACTAGTAGAGACCAGAAGAGACCAGTAGACCAGTAAAGAACAGAGAGACCAGAAGAGACCAGAAGAGACCAGAAGAGACCAGTAGACCAGCAAAGAACAGAGAGACTAGTAGAGACCAGAAGAGACCAGAAGAGGCCAGTAGACCAGCAAAGAACAGAGAGACTAGTAGAGACCAGAAGAGACCAGTAGACCAGTAAAGAACAGAGAGACCAGTAGAGACCAGAAGAGACCATTAGAGACCAGAAGAGACCAGTAGACCAGTAAAGAACAGAGAGACCATTAGAGACCATTAGAGACTAGAAGAGACCAGTAGACCAGTAAAGAACAGTGAGACCATTAGAGACCATTAGAGACCAGTAGAGACCAGTAGAGACTAGTAGAGACCAGAAGAGACCTGTAGAGTCCAGAAGAGACCAGTAGACCAGTAAAGAACAAAGAGACCAGTAGAGACCAGTAAAGAACAGAGAAACCAGTAGAGACCCAAGAGACCAGTAGACCAGTAAAGAACAGAGAGACCATTAGAGACCAGTAACTAATGTTCTACTGAGACAGGACTGCTGTATGTTCCTCTGAGACAGGACTGCTGTATGTTCTACTGAGACAGGACTGCTGTATGTTCCTCTGAGACAGGACTGCTGTATGTTCCACTGAGACAGGACTGCTGTATGTTCCTCTGAGACAGGACTGCTGTATGTTCCACTGAGACAGGACTGCTGTATGTTCCACTGAGACAGGACTGCTGTATGTTCTACTGAGACAGGACTGCTGTATGTTCCTCTGAGACAGGACTGCTGTATGTTCCTCTGAGACAGGACTGCTGTATGTTCCACTGAGACAGGACTGCTGTATGTTCCACTGAGACAGGACTGCTGTATGTTCCTCTGAGACAGGACTGCTGTATGTTCTACTGAGACAGGACTGCTGTATGTTCCTCTGAGACAGGACTGCTGTATGTTCCTCTGAGACAGGACTGCTGTATGTTCCTCTGAGACAGGACTGCTGTATGTTCTACTGAGACAGGACTGCTGTATGTTCTACTGAGACAGGACTGCTGTATGTTCCTCTGAGACAGGACTGCTGTATGTTCCACTGAGACAGGACTGCTGTATGTTCCTCTGAGACAGGACTGCTGTATGTTCCTCTGAGACAGGACTGCTGTATGTTCCTCTGAGACAGGACTGCTGTATGTTCTACTGAGACAGGACTGCTGTATGTTCCTCTGAGACAGGACTGCTGTATGTTCCACTGAGACAGGACTGCTGTATGTTCCTCTGAGACAGGACTGCTGTATGTTCCTCTGAGACAGGACTGCTGTATGTTCTACTGAGACAGGACTGCTGTATGTTCTACTGAGACAGGACTGCTGTATGTTCCTCTGACGACAGGACTGCGTATGTTCCTCTGAGACAGGACTGCTGTATGTTCCTCTGAGACAGGACTGCTGTATGTTCCACTGAGACAGGACTGCTGTATGTTCCACTGAGACAGGACTGCTGTATGTTCTACTGAGACAGGACTGCTGTATGTTCCTCTGAGACAGGACTGCTGTATGTTCCTCTGAGACAGGACTGCTGTATGTTCCACTGAGACAGGACTGCTGTATGTTCCACTGAGACAGGGACTGCTGTATGTTCCTCTGAGACAGGACTGCTGTATGTTCTACTGAGACAGGCTGCTGTTATTTTCCTCTGGGACAGGACTGCTGTATGTTCCTCTGAGACAGGACTGCTGTATGTTCCTCTGAGACAGGACTGCTGTATGTTCCTCTGAGACAGGACTGCTGTATGTCTCTCTGAGACAGGACTGCTGTATGTCCCTCTGAGACAGGCCTGCTGTATGTTCCTCTGAGACAGGACTGCTGTATGTTCTACTGAGACAGGACTGCTGTATGTTCCTCTGAGACAGGACTGCTGTATGTTCTACTGAGACAGGACTGCTGTATGTTCCACTGAGACAGGACTGCTGTATGTTCTACTGAGACAGGACTGCTGTATGTTCTACTGAGACAGGACTGCTGTATGTTCCTCTGAGACAGGACTGCTGTATGTTCCACTGAGACAGGACTGCTGTATGTTCCTCTGAGACAGGACTGCTGTATGTTCCTCTGAGACAGGACTGCTGTATGTTCTACTGAGACAGGACTGCTGTATGTTCTACTGAGACAGGACTGCTGTATGTTCCTCTGAGACAGGACTGCTGTATGTTCCACTGAGACAGGACTGCTGTATGTTCCTCTGAGACAGGACTGCTGTATGTTCCACTGAGACAGGACTGCTGTATGTTCCACTGAGACAGGACTGCTGTATGTTCTACTGAGACAGGACTGCTGTATGTTCCTCTGAGACAGGACTGCTGTATGTTCCTCTGAGACAGGACTGCTGTATGTTCCACTGAGACAGGACTGCTGTATGTTCCACTGAGACAGGACTGCTGTATGTTCCTCTGAGACAGGACTGCTGTATGTTCTACTGAGACAGGACTGCTGTATGTTCCTCTGAGACAGGACTGCTGTATGTTCCTCTGAGACAGGACTGCTGTATGTTCCTCTGAGACAGGACTGCTGTATGTTCCTCTGAGACAGGACTGCTGTATGTCTCTCTGAGACAGGACTGCTGTATGTCCCTCTGAGACAGGCCTGCTGTATGTTCCTCTGAGACAGGACTGCTGTATGTTCTACTGAGACAGGACTGCTGTATGTTCCTCTGAGACAGGACTGCTGTATGTTCCACTGAGACAGGACTGCTGTATGTTCCACTGAGACAGGACTGCTGTATGTTCTACTGAGACAGGACTGCTGTATGTCTCTCTGAGACAGGACTGCTGTATGTCCCTCTGAGACAGGACTGCTGTATGTTCCTCTGAGACAGGACTGCTGTATGTTCCACTGAGACAGGACTGCTGTATGTTCCACTGAGACAGGACTGCCGTATGTTCCACTGAGACAGGACTGCTGTATGTTCTACTGAGACAGGACTGCTGTATGTCTCTCTGAGACAGGACTGCTGTATGACCTCTCACCCTAACCATTGATAGTGATTACTGCATTGTTGGGTTTAGAGTTGGCAGAAAGCCAGTTCCCAGTACTTGTGACTTTACAAGTTGAAACACACAGAGACAGTAACTAGATCTCCCAGTGATACAGCACCACCTAGCACACACAGAGAGTAACTAGATCTCCCAGTGATACTGCACGTTGGGAGATCATAAGGTGGACAACAGCACCACCTAGCACCCACACAGCACCTAGCACCCACACAGCACCTAGCACCCACACAGCACCCACACACCACCTAGCACCCACACAGCACCTAGCACCCACACAGCACCTAGCACCCACACAGCACCCACACAGCACCTAGCACCCACACAGCACCTAGCACCCACACAGCACCTAGCACCCACACAGCACCTAGCACCCACACAGCACCCACACAGCACCCACCCAGCACCACCTAGCACCCACACAGCACCTAGCACCCACACAGCACCTAGCACCCACACAGCACCTAGCACCCACACAGCACCCACACAGCACCCACACAGCACCCAGCACCACCTAGCACCCACACAGCACCCAGCACCCACACAGCACCTAGCACCCACACAGCACCTAGCACACACACAGCACCCAGCACCACCTAGCACCCACACAGCACCTAGCACCCACACAGCACCTAGCACCCACACAGCACCTAGCACCCACACAGCACCAAGCACCCACACAGGACCTAGCACCCACACAGCACCTAGCACCCACACAGCACCTAGCACCCACACAGCACCCACACAGCACCTAGCACCCACACAGCACCTAGCACCCACACAGCACCTAGCACCCACACAGCACCCACACAGCACCTAGCACCCACACAGCACCCACACAGCACCTAGCACCCACACAGCACCCACACAGCACCAATCACCCACACAGCACCACCTAGCACCCACACAGCACCCACACAGCACCTAGCACTCACACAGCACCTAGCACCCACACAGCACCTAGCACCCACACAGCACCCACACAGCACCTAGCACCCACACAGCACCTAGCACCCACACAGCACCTAGCACCCACACAGCACCCACACAGCACCTAGCACCCACACAGCACCCACACAGCACCTAGCACCCACACAGCACCCACACAGCACCAATCACCCACACAGCACCACCTAGCACCCACACAGCACCACCTAGGACCCACACAGCAGCTAGCACCCACCCACATCCACACATACCACCCACACCCACATACATACCCTCTCCTCCCCAGCTCTAGTCTCCTCCCCTCCCCAGCTCTAGTCTCCTCCCCTCCCCAGCTCTAGTCTCCTCCCCAGCTCGTCTCCTCCCCCCCACCTCCCCCTCCACCTCTCCCCCCACCTCTCCTCTCCTCCCCCCACCTCTCCTCCCCCACCTCTCCTCTCCTCCCCCCACCTCTCCTCTCGTCTCCTCTCCTCCCCCCACCTCTCGTCTCCTCCCCTCCCCTCTCCCCTCCCTCCTCTCCCCCCCACCTCTCCCCCCTCCCCTTGACACTAGTAAAGTGACTGCAGTAACACAGGAGATTAGTGTCCATATAACCTAATGTAGCAGGCCTTTCAATCTGGTCCTGTCTGGGTGGTGTCCATATAACCTAATGTAGCAGGCCTTTCAATCTGGTCCTGTCTGGGCGGTGTCCATATAACCTAATGTAGCAGGCCTTTCAATCTGGTCCTGTCTGGGCGGTGTCCATATAACCTAATGTAGCAGGCCTTTCAATCTGGTCCTGTCTGGGTGGTGTCCATATAACCTAATGTAGCAGGCCTTTCAATCTGGTCCTGTCTGGGCGGTGTCCATATAACCTAATGTAGCAGGCCTTTCAATCTGGTCCTGTCTGGGTGGTGTCCATATAACCTAATGTAGCAGGCCTTTCAATCTGGTCCTGTCTGGGTGGTGTCCATATAACCTAATGTAGCAGGCCTTTCAATCTGGTCCTGTCTGGGCGGTGTCCATATAACCTAATGTAGCAGGCCTTTCAATCTGGTCCTGTCTGGGCGGTGTCCATATAACCTAATGTAGCAGGCCTTTCAATCTGGTCCTGTCTGGGCGGTGTCCATATAACCTAATGTAGCAGGCCTTTCAATCTGGTCCTGTCTGGGCGGTGTCCATATAACCTAATGTAGCAGGCCTTTCAATCTGGTCCTGTCTGGGCGGTGTCCATATAACCTAATGTAGCAGGCCTTTCAATCTGGTCCTGTCTGGGCGGTGTCCATATAACTTAATGTAGCAGGCCTTTCAATCTGGTCCTGTCTGGGCGGTGTCCATATAACCTAATGTAGCAGGCCTTTCAATCTGGTCCTGTCTGGGTGGTGTCCATATAACCTAATGTAGCAGGCCTTTCAATCTGGTCCTGTCTGGGTGGTGTCCATATAACCTAATGTAGCAGGCCTTTCAATCTGGTCCTGTCTGGGTGGTGTCCATATAACCTAATGTAGCAGGCCTTTCAATCTGGTCCTGTCTGGGTAGTGTCCATATAACCTAATGTAGCAGGCCTTTCAATCTGGTCCTGCCTGGGTGGTGTCCATATAACCTAATGTAGCAGGCCTTTCAATCTGGTCCTGTCTGGGTGGTGTCCATATTACCTAATGTAGCAGGCCTTTCAATCTGGTCCTGTCTGGGTGGTGTCCATATAACCTAATGTAGCAGGCCTTTCAATCTGGTCCTGTCTGGGTGGTGTCCATATAACCTAATGTAGCAGGCCTTTCAATCTGGTCCTGTCTGGGTGGTGTCCATATAACCTAATGTAGCAGGCCTTTCAATCTGGTCCTGTCTGGGTGGATCTCTTCTGCACTGTTCAACCAATCCAGTAAATGTTCTGCACTGTTCAACCAATCCAGTAAATGTTCTGCACTGTTCAACCAATCCAGTAAATGTTCTGCACTGTTCAACCAATCCAGTAAATGTTCTGCACTGTTCAACCAATCCAGTAAATGTTCTGCACTGTTCAACCAATCCAGTAAATGTTCTGCACTGTTCAACCAATCCAGTAAATGTTCTGCACTGTTCAACCAATCCAGTAAATGTTCTGCACTGTTCAACCAATCCAGTAAATGTTCTGCACTGTTCAACCAATCCAGTAAATGTTCTGCACTGTTCAACCAATCCAGTAAATGTTCTGCACTGTTCAACCAATCCAGTAAATGTTCTGCACTGTTCAACCAATCCAGTAAATGTTCTGCACTGTTCAACCAATCCAGTAAATGTTCTGCACTGTTCAACCAATCCAGTAAATGTTCTTCACTGTTCAACCAATCCAGTAAATGTTCTGCACTGTTCAACCAATCCAGTAAATGTGGAGGAGGAGTTCAACTGGAGTGTCTGCTTGTTAACGTCCAAAAGAGGAAGTTGTGTCACAACCAGAACATCCACAGGCTCTTTCCATTTCCCCTGACAACCAGAACATCCACAGGCTCTCTTTCCAGTTCCCCTGACAACCAGAACATCCACAGGCTCTCTTTCCATTTCCCCTGACAACCAGAACATCCACAGGCTCTCTTTCCAGTTCCCCTGACAACCAGAACATCCACAGGTTCTCTTTCCAGTTCCCCTGACAACCAGAACATCCACAGGCTCTTTCCATTTCCCCTGACAACCAGAACATCCACAGGCTCTCTTTCCAGTTCCCCTGACAACCAGAACATCCACAGGCTCTCTTTCCAGTTCCCCTGACAACCAGAACATCCACAGGCTCTCTTTCCATTTCCCCTGACAACCAGAACATCCACAGGCTCTCTTTCCATTTCCCCTGAAAACTGAATGCATCCGGTTTTTAGCCCCCTTGCTGAGGGTGGAAACCATGTGGTCTTGAACGGAAATGAACCCAAAGAGACACACACTCTCCCGTCACCACCACATCCCTGTCAGAGTGCATCACACACACACACACACTAAGGTCAGGACTCTCTCCTGTTACCACCACATCCCTGTCAGAGTGCATCACACACACTCCCCCTCCCTGCAGGCCGCTAAGCCCTTTGGGAAATTTCTGTCATGGGATTTCCTCTGGGCCATATGTCACTTCACACACACACACACACACACACACACACACACACACACACACACACACACACACACCCCTTTGTATCCAGAGCAGGAAGTAACAGATTACGTGTCCCACAAGGCACCTAGTGACGATGTTCTGCCATCTAGTCAGAGCAACATCAGGCGGAAGAGGAAGTCCTATAGGGTATCGTTAAGGTCAGGAGGCCGGGTTAAGGTCAGGAGGCCGGGTTAAGGTCGGGAGGCCGGGTTAAGGTCGGGAGGCCGGGTTAAGGTCGGGAGGCCGGGTTAAGGTCGGGAGGCCGGGTCAAGGTCGGGAGGCCGGGTTAAGGTCGGGAGGCCGGGTTAGGGTCGGGAGGCCGGGTTAGGGTCGGGAGGCCGGGTTAGGGTCGGGAGGCCGGGTTAGGGTCGGGAGGTTGGGAGGCCGGGTTAGGGTCGGGAGGCCGGGTTAGGGTCGGGAGGCCGGGTTAGGGTCGGGAGGCCGGGTTAGGGTCGGGAGGCCGGGTTAAGGTCGGAAGGCCGGGTTAAGGTAAGGAGGCTGGGTTAAGGTCTGGTTAAGGTCGGGAGGCCGGGTTAAGGTCTGGTTAAGGTCGGGAGGCCGGGTTAAGGTCGGGAGGCCGGGTTAAGGCCTGGTTAAGGTCGGGAGGCCGGGTTAAGGTCGGGTTAAGGTCGGGAGGCCGGGTTAAAAGATATTATTTTGAACATAAATAAGCAGCACATGTCTATAAGCCGCAGGTGCCTACCGGTACATTGAAACAAATGAACTTTACACAGGCTTTAACAAAACACGGCTTGTAACAAAAATAAATAGGCTTTAACAAAACACGGCTTGTAACAAATATAAATAGGCTTTAACGAAACACGGCTTGTAACAAAAATAAATAGGCTTTAACGAAACACGGCTTGTAACAAAAAATAAAAAATTAGCAGTAAGCTTTAGTTGTCTTTTTACACTGAGTCAATTCCTCACGCTGCTGTTTCCAACGTCTTATCATCGACTCATTAAGACCAAGCTCCCGTGCAGCAGCTCTATTTCCTTTTCCAACAGCCAGATCAATCGCCTTCAACTTGAAAGCTGCATCATATGCATTTCTCCGTGTCTTTGCCATGATGAGGGTGACAAAATGACTACCGTAATCAGAATGATGGGAAGTTTGAGAGCGCTCAATTTAATCTAAACAGTAAACAAAAAAGTTGTTTGACCTTAACCCGTTTGGCAATTTCATTGGTCTAATGAAAGCTTCATGCCGCCAAAAAACTGAGCACGTCACAGAATGTGATTTTTTGGAGAAAAAAAATTTGAAAGCGGGAAAAATCTATATATTAGCGCCGTCATTGTTTAACACCCGCGAGGTTCAAAACCTGGGAAAAAAGTTGCGGCTTATAGTCCGGAATTTACAGTATGTAAGAATGCTGATCCTCAACACAGGAGCCCCACAAGGGTGCGTGCTCAGCCCTCTCCTGTACTCCCTGTTCACCCATGACTGAGTGGCCACGCTCGCCTCCAACTCAATCATCAAGTTTGCAGACGACACAACAGTAGTTAGGCTTGATTACCAAGAATGATGAGACAGCCTACAGGGAGGAGGTGAGGGCCCTCGGAGACGAGACAGCCTACAGGGAGGAGGTGAGGGCCCTCGGAGACTAGACAGCCTACAGGGAGGAGGTGAGGGCCCTCGGAGACTAGACAGCCTACAGGGAGGAGGTGAGGGCCCTCGGAGTTGAGGGCCCTCGGAGACGAGACAGCCTACATGGAGGTGGTGAGGGCCCTCGGAGACGAGACAGCCTACAGGGAGGAGGTGAGGGCTCTGGGAGTGTGGTGCCAGGAAAATAACCTCTCACTCAACGTCAACAAAACAAAAGGAGATGATCGTGGACTTCAGGAAAGAGCAGAGGGAGCACCCCCTATCCACATCGACGGGACAGTAGTGGAGAAGGTGGAAAGTTCCTTGGCGTACACGTCACTGACAAACTGAAATGGACCACCCACACAGACAACCCCAAGATGCTGAAGAAATTTGGCTTGGCACTTAAAACCCACAAACTTTTACAGATGCACAATCGAGAGCATCCTGTCGGGCTGTATCACCGCCTGGTACGGCAACTGCACCGCCTTCAACTGCAAGGCTCTCCAGAGGGTAGTGCGGTCTGCACAACGCATCACTGGGGGAAAACTACCTTCCCTCCAGGACACCTACACCACCCGATGTTACAGGAAGGCCAAAAAGATCATCAAGGACAACAACCACCAGAGCCACTGCGTGTTCACCCCGCTATCTTCCAGAAGGCGAGGTCAGTACAGGTGCATCAAAGCTGAGACCGAGAGACTGAAAAACAGTCAAGCCATGTTCCTGTTTCAGTCTATAGTTAGTGAAGCCATGTTCCTGTTTCAGTCTGTAGTTAGTGAAGCCATGTTCCTGTTTCAGTCTGTAGTCAGTTAGTGAAGCCATGTTCCTGTTTCAGTCTGTAGTCAGTCAGTCAAGCCATGTTCCTGTTTCAGTCTGTAGTTAGTGAAGCCATGTTCCTGTTTCAGTCTGTAGTCAGTCAGTCAAGCCATGTTTCTGTTTCAGTCTGTAGTCAGTCAGTGAAGCCATGTTTCTGTTTCAGTCTCTATTCAGTTAGTGAAGCCATTCTTTTGGAGAGATTGGAAACCCAAATTGGTCTACATGGACAAGTTCTGGCCTGGTTTAGATCTTATCTGTCGGAAAGATATCAGTTTGTCTCTGTGAATGGTTCGTCCTCTGACAAATCAATTGTAAATTTCGGTGTTCCTCAAGGTTCCGTTCTAGGACCACTATTGTTTTCACTATATATTTTACCTCTTGGGGATGTCATTCGAAAACATAATGTTAAATTTCACTGCTATGCGGACGACACACAGCTGTACATTTCAATGAAACATGGTGAAGCCCCAAAATTGCCCTCGCTAGAAGCCTGTGTTTCAGACATAAGGAAGTGGATGGCTGCAAATGTTCTACTTTTAAACTCAGACAAAACAGAGATGCTTGTCCTAGGTCCCAAGAAACAAAGAGATCTTCTGTTGAATCTGACAATTAATCTGGATGGTTGTACAGTCGTCTCAAATAAAACTGTGAAGGACCTCGGCGTTACTCTGGACCCTGATCTCTCTTTTGAAGAACATATCAAGACTGCTTCAAGGACAGCTTTTTTCCATCTACGTAACATTGCAAAAATCAGAAACTTTCTGTCCAAAAATGACGCAGAAAAATTAATCAATGCTTTTGTTACTTCTAGGCTCGACTACTGCAATGCTCTACTTTCCGGCTACCCGGATAAAGCACTAAACAAACTTCAGTTAGTGCTAAATACGGCTGCTAGAATCCTGACTAGAACCAAAAAATTTGATCATATTACTCCAGTGCTAGCCTCCCTACACTGGCTTCCTGTTAAGGCAAGGGCTGATTTCAAGGTTTTACTGCTAACCTACAAAGCATTACATGGGCTTGCTCCTATCTATCTTTCCGATTTGGTCCTGCCGTACATACCTACACGTACGCTACGGTCACAAGACGCAGGCCTCCTAAATGTCCCTAGAATTTCTAAGCAAACGGCTGGAGGTAGGGCTTTCTCCTATAGAGCTCCATTTTTATGGAATGGTCTGCCTACCCATGTGAGAGACGCAGACTCAGTCTCAACCTTTAAGTCTTTACTGAAGACTTATCTCTTCAGTAGGTCCTATGATTAAGTATAGTCTGGCCCAGGAGTGTGAAGGTGAACGGAAAGGCTGGAGCAACGAACCGCCCTTGCTGTCTCTGCCTTGTCGGTTCCCCTCTTCCCACTGGGATTCTCTGCCTCTAACCCTTTTACAGGGGCTGAGTCACTGACTTACTGGTGTTCTTCCATGCCGTCCATATGAGGGGTGCGTCACTTGAGTAGGTTGAGCCACTGACGTGGTCTTCCTGTCTGGGTTGGCGCCCCCCCCTTGGGTTGTGCCGTGGCGGAGATCTTTGTGGGCTATACTCGGCCTTGTCTTCGGACGGTAAGTTGGTGGTTGTAGATATCCCTCTAGTGGTGTGGGGGCTGTGCTTTGGCAAAGTGGGTGGGGTTATATCCTGCCTGTTTGGCCCTGTCCGGGGGTATCATCGGATGGGGCCACAGTGTCTTCTGATCCCTCCTGTCTCAGCCTCCAGTATTTATGCTGCAGTAGTTTATGTGTCGGGGGGCTAGGGTCAGTCTGTTACATCTGGAGTATTCTCTTGTCTTATTCGGTGTCCTGTGTGAATGTAAATATGCTCTCTCTAATTCTCTCTTTCTTTCTTTCTCTCGGAGGACCTGAGCCCTAGGACCATGCCTCAGGACTACCTGGCATGATGACTCCTTGCTGTCCCCAGTCCACCTGGCCATGCTGCTGCTCCAGTTTCAACTGTTCTGCCTGCGGCTACGGAACCCTGACCTGTTCACCGGACGTGCTTGTTGCACCCTCGACAACTACTATGATTATTATTATTTGACCATGCTGGTCATTTACGAACATTTTAACATCTTGACCATGTTCTGTTATAATATCCACCCGGCACAGCCAGAAGAGGACTGGCCACCCCTCATAGCCTGGTTCCTCTCTAGGTTTCTTCCTAGGTTTTTGGCCTTTCTCAGGAGTTTTTCCTAGGGAGTTTTTCCCAGCCACCGTGCTTCTTTCACATGCATTGCTTGCTGTTTGGGGTTTTAGGCTGGGTTTCTGTACAGCACTTTGAGATTTCAGCTGCTTGTAAGCAGGAATCAGGAGGATAGAATTATGGTCAGATTTGCCAAATGGAGGGCGAGGGAGAGCTTTGTACGCATCTCTGTGGAGTAAAGGTGGTCTAGAGGTTTTTTCCCCCTCTGGTTGCACATTTAACATGCTGGTAGATATGAGGCAAAACTGATTTTGGGTTGAACGTTGGCTAACAGTACGGATGGCCAAGGCAGATTAGTCACCCGTCGCCTGATCCTCACAAGGCAATCTCCTTCTGCGAAATCTCTGTTTGTTTCTCCAGCGAATGACGTCGGATGTTGGCCTGTTCGGGTGTTTGGAGTATATCATTCCCGTCCGACTCATTAAAGAAAAATTATTTGTCCAGTTCGAGGTGAGTAATCGCTGTTCTGATATCCAGAAGCTCTTTTCAGTCGTAAGAGACGGTAGCAGCAACATTATGGACAAAATAAGTTACAAACAATGTGACAAAACAAAACAGAATAGCACGGTTGGTTAAGAGCCAATAAAACACGGCAGCCATCCTCTCCAGGACATATAGAGAGTTAGTCAATTCATGTTTCTGTTTCAGTCTGTAAACTCCAGCCACGGCTCAGCCACACAGCCTCACAGCCACACAGCCTCTCAGCCACACAGCCTCTCAGCCACACAGCCTCACAGCCACACAGCCTCACAGCCACACAGCCTCTCAGCCACACAGCCTCTCAGCCACACAGCCACACAGCCTCTCAGCCACACAGCCACACAGCCTCTCAGCCACACAGCCTCTCAGCCTCACAGCCACACAGCCACACAGCCACACAGCCTCACAGCCACACAGCCTCTCAGCCACACAGCCTCACAGCCACACAGCCTCTCAGCCACACAGCCACACAGCCTCTCAGCCACACAGCCACACAGCCACACAGCCTCTCAGCCACACAGCCTCTCAGCCACACAGCCACACAGCCTCTCAGCCACACAGCCTCTCAGCCTCACAGCCACACAGCCACTCAGCCACACAGCCACTCAGCCACACAGCCTCTCAGCCTCACAGCCACTCAGCCTCACAGCCACTCAGCCACACAGCCTCTCAGCCACACAGCCACACAGCCACACAGCCTCTCAGCCACACAGCCTCTCAGCCTCTCAGCCACACAGCCTCTCAGCCACACAGCCACACAGCCTCTCAGCCACACTGCCTCTCAGCCACACTGCCTCTCAGCCACACAGCCTCTCAGCCACACAGCCTCTCAGCCACACAGCCTCTCAGCCACACAGCCTCTCAGCCACACAGCCTTTCAGCCACACAGCCTCTCAGCCTCTCAGCCACTCAGCCTCTCAGCCTCTCAGCCACACAGCCTCTCAGCCTCTCAGCCACTCAGCCACACAGCCTCTCAGCCTCTCAGCCTCTCAGCCTCTCAGCCACACAGCCTCTCAGCCTCACTGCCTCACTGCCTCAGCCTCACTGCCTCAGCCTCACTGCCTCAGCCTCACTGTCTCACAGCCACACAGCCTCTCCTCAGCCACACAGCCTCAGCCACAGCCTCTCCTCAGCCACACAGCCTCTTCTCCGCCACACAGCCTCTCCTCAGCCACACAGCCTCTCCTCAGCCACACAGCCTCTCCTCAGCCACACAGCCTCTCAGCCTCTCAGCCTCTCAGCCACACAGCCTCTCAGCCACACAGCCTCACAGCCTCACAGCCACACAGTCACACAGCCACACAGCCACACAGCCACTCAGCCACACTGCCTCTCAGCCACACTGCCTCTCAGCCACACAGCCTCTCAGCCACACAGCCTCTCAGCCACACAGCCTCTCAGCCACACAGCCTCTCAGCCTCACTGCCTCAGCCTCACAGCCACACAGCCTCTCCTCAGCCACACAGCCTCTCCTCAGCCACACAGCCTCTCCTCAGCCACACAGCCTCTCCTCAGCCACACAGCCTCTCCTCAGCCACACAGCCTCTCCTCAGCCACACAGCCTCTCCTCAGCCACACAGCCTCTCCTCAGCCACACAGCCTCTCCTCTCTATCATCCAACTAACTACTGGGACATGATAAACGGAGGACAGAGGAATCTCATCGCTAACTGCTGCGTTCATCGCTAACTGCTGCGTTCATCGCTAACTGCTGCTCGCTAACTGCCGCTCGCTAACTGCTGCATTCATCGCTAACTGCTGCTCGCTAACCGCTGCTCAAATAGAGAGTTCCTGAGAGTCTGCCTGTCTGTCTGTCTGTTTAGAAGCAAGAGGAGGAGGGAGAGGATGAGGAGGAGCAGAAGGAAGATGAAGAGAAGCCGGCAGAGGAGAAGAAGAGGAGCAGGAGGAGAAGAGGAGTGTTACCGATGTCCCAGTGTTCATAGCAGACAGTAACCTCTGTCTCCACCTGTCTTTCCCTGCCGCCACGTCCTCCTCCCGCTGCACAGGCTGCAACACAGAGCATGGCTGAACACAGGACACACAGCCAACCCACACGCCTTCCCACCCTCCAATCATATCCCTCCAACCAACACACACACCTTCCCCCACCCTCCAACCATATCCCTCCAGCCAACACACACACCTTCCCTCCCTCCAGCCAACACACACGTCGTCCCACCGTCCAATCATATCCCTCCAGCCAACACACACACACACCTTCCCAGTCCCCCTGGGCTTTCTACCGTAGCCCCCCCCCCCCCCCCATCTCATCTACCGGTAGAAAGCTGCTGTTTGTACATTAGCAACAGATCAAACACCAGGTGAGGGTTTTAAATCCTGAGAGGAGCTAAAGATTCCCCACCTCTATCTTCTTCTTCTTCTTCTTCTTGTCGTTCTTCTTCTCCTTGTTCCTCATCATCTGTCTCTTCTGGAGCAGGACGGTTTCATACCTGGGCCTCGGGTGGTCCTGGGGAGAAGAGAGATCTGCTCATTCACTCTGACGCTCAGGGTCAGTGATGAGGACCTGGACTGGGGTCAGTTGGAGTGGAGTAACCTGCCCGTTAAAAAGTGGAGTAACCTGCCCTTTAAGGAGTGGAGTGGAGTAACCTGCCCTTTAAGGAGTGGAGTAACCTGCCCTTTAAGGAGTGGAGTAACCTGCCCGTTAAGGAGTGGAGTATAGTAACCTGCCCGTTAAGGAGTGGAGTAACCTGCCCGTTAAGGAGTGGAGTATAGTAACCTGCCCGTTAAGGAGTGGAGTATAGTAACCTGCCCGTTAAGGAGTGGAGTAACCTGCCCATTAAGGAGTGGAGTATAGTAACCTGCCCATTAAGGAGTTGAGTATAGTAACCTGCCCATTAAGGAGTGGAGTAACCTGCCCATTAAGGAGTTGAGTATAGTAACCTGCCCATTAAGGAGTGGAGTATAGTAACCTGCCCATTAAGGAGTGGAGTAACCTGCCCATTAAGGAGTGGAGTAACCTGCCCGTTAAGGAGTGGAGTAACCTGCCCATTAAGGAGTGGAGTAACCTGCCCGTTAAGGAGTGGAGTAACCTGCCCGTTAAGGAGTGGAGTAACCTGCCCATTAAGGAGTGGAGTATAGTAACCTGCCCATTAAGGAGTGGAGTATAGTAACCTGCCCGTTAAGGAGTGGAGTAACCTGCCCGTTAAGGAGTGGAGTAACCTGCCCGTTAAGGAGTGGAGTAACCTGCCCATTAAGGAGTGGAGTATAGTAACCTGCCCATTAAGGAGTGGAGTAACCTGCCCGTTAAGGAGTGGAGTAACCTGCCCATTAAGGAGTGGAGTAACCTGCCCATTAAGGAGTGGAGTAACCTGCCCGTTAAGGAGTGGAGTAACCTGCCCGTTAAGGAGTGGAGTAACCTGCCCGTTAAGGAGTGGAGTATAGTAACCTGCCCATTAAGGAGTGGAGTATAGTAACCTGCCCGTTAAGGAGTGGAGTAACCTGCCCGTTAAGGAGTGGAGTATAGTAACCTGCCCGTTAAGGAGTGGAGTATAGTAACCTGCCCGTTAAGGAGTGGAGTAACCTGCCCGTTAAGGAGTATAGTAACCTGCCCATTAAGGAGTGGAGTAACCTGCCCATTAAGGAGTATAGTAACCTGCCCATTAAGGAGTGGAGTAACCTGCCCATTAAGGAGTATAGTAACCTGCCCATTAAGGAGTGGAGTAACCTGCCCATTAAGGAGTGGAGTATAGTAACCTGCCCGTTAAGGAGTGGAGTAACCTGCCCATTAAGGAGTATAGTAACCTGCCCATTAAGGAGTATAGTAACCTGCCCATTAAGGAGTGGAGTAACCTGCCCATTAAGGAGTTGAGTAACCTGCCCATTAAGGAGTGGAGTATAGTACCCTGCCCGTTAAGGAGTGGAGTAACCTGCCCATTAAGGAGTGGAGTAACCTGCCCATTAAGGAGTGGAGTAACCTGCCCATTAAGGAGTGGAGTAACCTGCCCGTTAAGGAGTGGAGTAACCTGCCCGTTAAGGAGTGGAGTAACCTGCCCGTTAAGGAGTGGAGTAACCTGCCCGTTAAGGAGTGGAGTAACCTGCCCGTTAAGGAGTGGAGTATAGTAACCTGCCCATTAAGGAGTGGAGTAACCTGCCCGTTAAGGAGTGGAGTAACCTGCCCGTTAAGGAGTGGAGTAACCTGCCCGTTAAGGAGTGGAGTATAGTAACCTGCCCATTAAGGAGTGGAGTATAGTAACCTGCCGTTAAGGAGTGGAGTAACCTGCCCGTTAAGGAGTGGAGTAACCTGCCCATTAAGGAGTGGAGTATAGTAACCTGCCCGTTAAGGAGTGGAGTAACCTGCCCATTAAGGAGTGGAGTAACCTGCCCGTTAAGGAGTGGAGTAACCTGCCCGTTAAGGAGTGGAGTATAGTAACCTGCCCGTTAAGGAGTGGAGTAACCTGCCCGTTAAGGAGTATAGTAACCTGCCCGTTAAGGAGTGGAGTAACCTGCCCATTAAGGAGTGGAGTAACCTGCCCGTTAAGGAGTGGAGTGGAGTAACCTGCCCATTAAGGAGTGGAGTATAGTAACCTGCCCATTAAGGAGTGGAGTATAGTTACCTGCCCGTTAAGGAGTGGAGTAACCTGCCCGTTAAGGAGTATAGTAACCTGCCCGTTAAGGAGTGGAGTAACCTGCCCATTAAGGAGTGGAGTAACCTGCCCGTTAAGGAGTGGAGTGGAGTAACCTGCCCATTAAGGAGTGGAGTAACCTGCCCATTAAGGAGTGGAGTAACCTGCCCATTAAGGAGTGGAGTATAGTAACCTGGCCATTAAGGAGTGGAGTAACCTGCCCATTAAGGAGTGGAGTTACCTGCCCATTAAGGAGTGGAGTATAGTAACCTGCCCTTTAAGGAGTGGAGTAACCTGACCATTAAGGAGTGGAGTAACCTGCCCATTAAGGAGTGGAGTAACCTGCCCATTAAGGAGTGGAGTATAGTAACCTGCCCGTTAAGGAGTGGAGTAACCTGCCCGTTAAGGAGTGGAGTATAGTAACCTGCCCATTAAGGAGTGGAGTATAGTAGCCTGCCCATTAAGGAGTGGAGTATAGTAACCTGCCCATTAAGGAGTGGAGTAACCTGCCCGTTAAGGAGTGGAGTATAGTAACCTGCCCATTAAGGAGTGGAGTATAGTAGCCTGCCCATTAAGGAGTGGAGTAACCTGCCCGTTAAGGAGTGGAGTAACCTGACCATTAAGGAGTGGAGTATAGTAACCTGCCCATTAAGGAGTGGAGTAACCTGCCCCTTAAGGAGTGGAGTAACCTGCCCATTAAGGAGTGGAGTAACCTGCCCGTTAAGGAGTGGAGTATAGTAACCTGCCCGTTAAGGAGTTGAGTAACCTGCCCATTAAGGAGTGGAGTAACCTGCCCGTTAAGGAGTGGAGTATAGTAACCTGCCCATTAAGGAGTGGAGTAACCTGCCCGTTAAGGAGTGGAGTAACCTGCCCGTTAAGGAGTTGAGTATAGTAACCTGCCCATTAAGGAGTGGAGTAACCTGCCCGTTAAGGAGTGGAGTATAGTAACCTGCCCATTAAGGAGTATAGTAACCTGCCCGTTAAGGAGTGGAGTATAGTAACCTACCCATTAAGGAGTGGAGTATAGAGCCTGCCCATTAAGGAGTGGAGTATAGTAACCTGCCCATTAAGGAGTGGAGTAACCTGCCCGTTAAGGAGTGGAGTAACCTGCCCGTTAAGGAGTGGAGTAACCTGCCCATTAAGGAGTGGAGTATAGTAACCTGCCCGTTAAGGAATGGAGTAACCTGCCCATTAAGGAGTGGAGTAACCTGCCCGTTAAGGAGTGGAGTATAGTAACCTGCCCGTTAAGGAGTGGAGTATAGTAACCTGCCCATTAAGGAGTGGAGTAACCTGCCCATGTGGTGTGGTGGGATGGGGTGGGGTGGGGTGGGATGGGATGTGGTGGGGTGGGATGTGGTGTGGTATGGTGGGATGTGGTGGTATGGTGTGGTAATGGTGTGATATGGTAATGGTGTGGTTTGGTAATGGCGTGATATGGTAATGGTGTGGTGTGATATAGTAACGGTGTGATAATGGTGTGGTATGGTAATGGTGTGGTATGTTAATGGTAATGGTGTGGTATGGTAATGGTGTGATATGGTGTGATATGGTATGGTAGTGGTGTGATATGCAATGGTGTGGTTTGATATGGTAATGGTGTGATATGGTAATGTGTGGTGTGGTAATGGTGTGGTGTGGTAATGGTGTGATGTGGTAATGGTGTGGTGTGGTAATGGTGTGGTAATGGTGTGGTGTGGTAATGGTTTGGTATGGCAATGGTGTGATGTGGTAATGGTGTGGTGTGATGCGGTAATGGTGTGGTAATGGTAATGGTGTGGTAATGGTGTGGTGTGATATGGTAATGGAGTGATATGGTAATGGTGTGGTGTGATATGGTAATGGTGTGGTATGGTAATGGTGTGGTATCGGTTTGGTATGGTATCGGTGTGGTATGGTAATGGTGTGGTATCGGTGTGGTATGGTATCGGTGTGGTAATGGTGTGGTGTGATATGGTAATGGTGTGATATGGTAATGGTGTGGTGTGATATGGTAACTGTGTGATGTGGTAATGGTGTGATATGGTAATGGTGTGGTGTGATATGGTAATGGTAATGGTGTGATGTGGTAATGGTGTGGTGCGGTAATGGTGTGGTAATGGTGTGGTGTGATGTGGTAATGGTGTGGTACTGGTAATGGTGTGGTACTGGTGCGGTGTCATATGGTAATGGTGTGATATGGTAATGGTGTGGTATGGTAATGGTGTGGGATGGGGTGTGGTGTGATGGGTGGGTGGGTGGAATGTGGTGTGGTGTTTTGGGATGTGGTGTGGTGGGATGTGGTGTGGTATGGTGGGATGTGATGGGGTGGGATGTGGTGTGGTATGGTGGGATGTGGTGGTATGGTGGGATGTGGTGGTATGGTGTGGTAATGGTGTGATATGGTAATGGTGTGGTAATGGTGTGGTAATGGTGTGGTGTGATATGGTAATGGTGTGATATGGTAATGTATGGTGTGGTAATGTTGTGATATGGTAATGATGTGGTATGGTAATGGTGTGTTGTGGTATGGTATCGGTTTTGTATGATATCGGTGTGGTATGGTAATGATGTGATATGGTAATGGTGTGGTATGGTAGTGGTGTGATATGGCAATGGTGTGGTAATGGTGTGATATGGTAATGGTGTGGTGTGATATGGTAATGGTGTGGTAATGGTGTGGTGTGGTAATGGTGTGTAATGGTGTGGTGTGATGTGGTAATGGTGTGGTGTGGTGTGATATGGTAATGGTGTGGTGTGATATGTAATGGTGTGGTAATGGTGTGATATGGTACTGATGTGGTGTAGTATGGTAATGGTGTGATATGGTAATGGTGTGGTATGGTAGTGGTGTGATATGGCAATGGTGTTGTGTGATATGGTAATGTGTGGTGTGGTAATGGTGTGATATGGTAATTGTGTGGTGTGGTGTGGTAATGGTGTGGTGTGATGTGGTAATGATGTGGTGTGGTAATGGTTTGGCATGGTAATGGTGTGGTGTGATATGGTAATGGTGTGATATGGTAATGGTGTGGTATGGTAATGGTGTGGTGTGGTATCGGTTTGGTATGGTAATGATGTGATATGGTAATGGTGTGGTATGGTAGTGGTGTGATATGGCAATGGTGTGGTAATGGTGTGATATGGTAATGGTAATGGTGTGTTAATGGTGTGGTGTGGTAATGGTGTGGTAATGGTGTGGTGTGATGTGGTAATGATGTGGTGTGGTAATGGTTTGGCATGGTAATGGTGTGGTGTGATATGGTAATGGTGTGATATGGTAATGGTGTGGTATGGTATTGGTGTGGTGTGGTATCGGTTTGGTATGGTAATGATGTGATATGGTAATGGTGTGGTATGGTAGTGGTGTGATATGGCAATGGTGTGGTAATGGTGTGATATGGTAATGGTAATGGTGTGTTAATGGTGTGGTGTGGTAATGGTGTGGTATGGTAATGGTGTGGTGTGGTAATGGTGTGGTGTGGTGTGGTGTGATATGGTAATGGTGTGGTAATGGTGTGATGTGGTAATGGTGCGGTAATTGTGTGGTGTGGTAATGGTGTGGTAATGGTAATGGTGTGGTAATGGTGCGGTGTGATATGGTAATGGTGTGGTATGGTAATAGTATGGTATGGTAATGGTACATTGTGATATGGTAATGGTGTGATATGGTAATAGTGTGGTAATGGTGTGAATGGTGTGGTAATGGTAATGGTGTGGTAATGGTGTGTTGATGGTATGGTAATGGTGTGGTAATGGTAAGGTGTGAAGGGTGTGGTAATGGTGCGGTGTGAAGGGTGTGGTAATGGTGTGGTAATGGTGTGAAGGGTGTGGTAATGGTGTGGTAATGGTGTGGTGATGTGTTGTGTGGTAATGGTGTGGTATGGTAATAGTGTGGTAATGGTGTGGTGATGTATTGTGATGGTGTGGTAATGGTAATAGTGTGGTAATGGTGCGGTAATGGTGTGGTGATGGTGTGGTAATGGTGTGGTAATGGTAATGGTGTGGTAATGGTGTGAAGGTTGTGGTATTGGTAATGGTGCGGTAATGGTGTGGTAATGGTGTGGTGATGGTGTGGTAATGGTGTGGTGATGGTGCGGTGTGAAGGGTGTGGTAATGGTGTGGTAATGGTGTGGTAATGGTGTGAAGAGTGTGGTAATGGTGCGGTAATGGTGCGGTGTGGTAATGGTGTGGTGATGGTATGGTAATGGTGTGATAATGGTGTGGTAATGGTGTGAAGGGTGTGGTAATGGTGTGGTAATGGTAATGGTGTGGTAACGTTGTGAAGGGTGTGGTAATGGTAATGGTGTGGTAATGGTGTGGTAATGGTGTGAAGGGTGTGGTAATGGTAATGGTGTGGTAATGGTGTGGTAATGGTGTGGTAATGGTGTGGTAATGGTGTGAAGGGTGTGTACCTCCTCTTCCTCTAGTCCTGTGAGGTCCCAGCTGTGGTTCAAACTGATCTGTCGACGCTTCCAGTGCTCCAGGAACGTTGCCACTACACACACAGACGCACACAGACGCACACAGACGCACACAGACGCACACAGACACACACAGACACACAGACGCACACAGACACACACAGACGCACACAGACGCACACAGACGCACACAGACGCACACAGACACACACAGACGCACACAGATATGATGTGAACATTGGTCCACCAAACCCACAGAGGAAACCTGAGACACAGTGGTAGCAGAGAGGTGTAGCGGGTTGTAAATATATAAATGGTTTCCTTCACCCCCAGAGGTCCTACTGTGTCTAATAATACACAGACCTGGTCCCCCACAGACGGGCTGACTGATGGACTGGCTGGCTGGCGGACTGGCTGGCTGATGGGCTGGCTGGCTCATGGACTGGCTAGCTGGCTGACTGACTGGCTGACTGGTTGGCTGACTGGTTGGCTGGCTGGCTGACTGGTTGGCTGACATACAGACTAATGGACAGGAGGGGGCGGTACAATGGGGTCATAAAACATTGGGACGTTAATACATACCCCAGAGGGACATGAAGATGGGGGCAGTAAGGGGCAGTAAGGGGCAACAGAACGTTAATACATACCCCAGAGGGACATGAAGATGGGGCAGTAAGGGGTAGTAAGGGGCAGTAAGGGGCAACAGAACGTTAATACATACCCCAGAGGGACATGAAGATGGGGGCAGTAAGGGGCAGTAAGGGGCAACAGAACGTTAATACATACCCCAGAGGGACATGAAGATGGGGCAGTAAGGGTTAGTAAGGGGCAGTAAGGGGTAAGAGAACGTTAATACATACCCCAGAGGGACATGAAGATGGGGCAGTAAGGGGTAGTAAGGGGCAACAGAACGTTAATACATACCCCAGAGGGACATGAAGATGGGGCAGTAAGGGGTAGTAAGGGGCAACAGAACGTTAATACATACCCCAGAGGGACATGTAGATGGGGGCAGTAAGGGGCAGTAAGGGGTAACAGAACGTTAATACATACCCCAGAGGGACATGAAGATGGGGGCAGTAAGGGGTAACAGAACATTAATACATACCCCAGAGGGACATGAAGATGGGGGCAGTAAGGGGTAACAGAACGTTAATACATACCCCAGAGGGACATGAAGATGGGGGCAGTAGGGGCAGTAAGGGGCAGTAAGGGGTAACAGAACGTTAATACATACCCCAGAGGGACATGAAGATGGGGGCAGTAGGGGCAGTAAGGGGCAGTAAGGGGTAACAGAACGTTAATACATACCCCAGAGGGACATGAAGATGGGGGCAGTAAGGGGTAGTAAGGGGCAGTAAGGGGTAACAGAACATTAATACATACCCCTTACTGCCCCCATCTACATGTCACTCTGGGGTAACAGAACATTAATACATACCCCAGAGGGACATGTAGATGGGGGCAGTAAGGGGTAACAGAACATTAATACATACCCCAGAGGGACATGAAGATGGGGGCAGTAAGGGGTAACAGAACGTTAATACATACCCCAGAGGGACATGAAGATGGGGGCAGTAAGGGGCAGTAAGGGGTAACAGAACGTTAATACATACCCCAGAGGGACATGAAGATGGGGCAGTAAGGTGTAACAGAACGTTAATACATACCCCAGAGGGACATGAAGACGGGGGCAGTAAGGGGTAGTAAGGGGTAACAGAACGTTAATACATACCCCAGAGGGACATGAAGATGGGGCAGTAAGGGGTAGTAAGGGGTAACAGAACGTTAATACATACCCCAGAGGGACATGAAGATGGGGCAGTAAGGGGTAGTAAGGGGCAGTAAGGGGTAACAGAACGTTAATACATACCCCAGAGGGACATGAAGATGGGGGCAGTAGGGGCAGTAAGGGGCAGTAAGGGGTAACAGAACATTAATACATACCCCAGAGGGACATGAAGATGGGGGCAGTAAGGGGCAGTAAGGGGTAACAGAACGTTAATACATACCCCAGAGGGACATGAAGACGGGGGCAGTAAGGGGCAGTAAGGGGTAACAGAACATTAATACATACCCCAGAGGGACATGTAGATGGGGGCAGTAAGGGGTAACAGAACGTTAATACATACCCCAGAGGGACATGAAGATGGGGGCAGTAAGGGGTAGTAAGGGGCAGTAAGGGGTAACAGAACGTTAATACATACCCCAGAGGGACATGAAGATGGGGGCAGTAGGGGCAGTAAGGGGCAGTAAGGGGTAACAGAACGTTAATACATACCCCAGAGGGACATGAAGATGGGGGCAGTAGGGGCAGTAAGGGGCAGTAAGGGGTAACAGAACGTTAATACATACCCCAGAGGGACATGTAGATGGGGGCAGTAAGGGGTAACAGAACATTAATACATACCCCAGAGGGACATGAAGATGGGGGCAGTAAGGGGCAGTAAGGGGTAACAGAACGTTAATACATACCCCAGAGGGACATGAAGATGGGGCAGTAAGGGGTAGTAAGGGGCAGTAAGGGGTAACAGAACGTTAATACATACCCCAGAGGGACATGAAGACGGGGGCAGTAAGGGGTAACAGAACGTTAATACATACCCCAGAGGGACATGAAGATGGGGGCAGTTAGGGGTAACAGAACGTTAATACATACCCCAGAGGGACATGAAGATGGGGGCAGTAAGGGGCAGTATGGGGTAACAGAACATTAATACATACCCCAGAGGGACATGAAGATGGGGCAGTAAGGGGTAGTAAAGGGTAACAGAACGTTAATACATACCCCAGAGGGAGATGGGGGTAGTAAGGGGCAGTAAGGGGTAACAGAACGTTAATACATACCCCAGAGGGACATAAAGATGGCGAAGAATACAGTAGCAGGGTTGTCGAACAGGTGTGATGCTCGGGCGGTGCCACAGGCGGTGGACAGGTGCCAGTAGTCACACACTCCATCACACAGAGGACACATGGTGAAGTTCTGCTGCTTATCACACATCTCCAGGCTACACACACACACACACACACACACACACACACACACACACACACACACACACACACACACACACACACACACACACACACACACACACACACACAGAGAGAGGACACAGAGGACACAGAGGACACACACACACACAGTCAACAAAAAAAAACGCAAAAAAAAAAAGGTTATTTTTTTATGTGGGGACTCCACTGCAATTCCCCTGCGTCCCCACTAGGGCTTCCCACTAGAGGTCCCCACTAGAGGTCCCCACTAGGGGTCCCCACTAGGGGTCCCCACTAGGGGTCCCCACTAGAGGTCCCCACTAGGGGTCCCCACTAGAGGTCCCCACTAGAGGTCCCCACTAGGGCTTCCCACTAGAGGTCCCCACTAGAGGTCCCCACTAGGGCTTCCCACTAGGGGTCCCCACTAGGGGTCCCCACTAGGGGTCCCCACTAGGGCTTCCCACTAGAGGTCCCCACTAGGGCTTCCCACTAGAGGTCCCCACTAGAGGTCCCCACTAGGGGTCCCCACTAGAGGTCCCCACTAGGGGTCCCCACTAGGGCTTCCCACTAGGGGTCCCCACTAGAGGTCCCCACTAGAGGTCCCCACTAGGGCTTCCCACTAGAGGTCCCCACTAGGGGTCCCCACTAGGGGTCCCCACTAGGGCTTCCCACTAGAGGTCCCCACTAGAGGTCCCCACTAGGGGTCCCCACTAGGGGTCCCCACTAGGGGTCCCCACTAGGGGTCCCCACTAGAGGTCCCCACTAGGGGTCCCCACTAGGGCTTCCCACTAGAGGTCCCCACTAGGGGTCCCCACTAGGGCTTCCCACTAGAGGTCCCCACTAGGGGTCCCCACTAGGGGTCCCCACTAGAGGTCCCCACTAGGGGTCCCCACTAGGCGTCCCCACTAGGGGTCCCCACTAGGGGTCCCCACTAGGGGTAGTAGGGGTCCGCACTAGGGGTCTCCACTAGGGGTCCGGTTCAATCACACCGGTCTTCAGAACGGCGCACGCCTGACCAGGCGTTATAATTCTGCCTGAAATAACACCCCTCAGTCACCTTTTCACGGGGAGAATAACAGCCTTATTTGCTGTTTACTTTGGAAGTATTGGAAACAGGCCAAGACAGAATCTAAAGGAAATAGAGAAGTTGAAAAATGATATCTATGTATTACGTTTCTACAATGGTTGTTATCTCTATACTACCGTTCAGAAGTTTAGGGGTCACTTACAAAAATGTCCTTGTTTTTGAAAGAAAAGCATGTTTTTTTTTGTCCATTAAAATAACATCAAATTGATCAGAAATACAGTGTAGACATGGTTAATGTTGTAAATGACTATTGTAGCTGGAAACGGCAGATTTTTTTATGGAATATCTACAGAGGCCCATTATCAGCAACCATCACTCCTGTGTTCCAATGGCACGTTGTGTTAGCTAATCCACGTTTATCATTTTAAAAGGCTAATTGATCATTAGAAAACCCTTCCATTTATCTACAGAGGCCCATTATCAGCAACCATCAGTCCTGTGCTCCAATGTCACGCTAACGATCTTGTTTTTCTAACAATAATACCTGTGTCAAATATCGCAAAATTAACTTGGTAACAACCTGTTGTCGTATTTGCGTGGCTGTTGGAATCAACCATAAAAATCTGAAACAGGGTAATGCTGTCGATCTAGAAAATGGTCGGTAATCTACATTGTAGAATCGGGGTGTAAAAGGGTTAAAGTGCACCTCAGATCAGTAAAATATCAGAAACAGCTGCTCTTTCTACTACTGAACTGGGTCCATTTAAAATGACAGATGGGATGAACGGTAGGGAGCATGTACTTCCTGGTTGTAGGATGAACGGTAGGGAGCCTGTACTTCCTGGATGAACGGTAGGGAGCCTGTACTTCCTGGATGAACGGTAGGGAGCCTGTACTTCCTGGTTGTGGGATGAACGGTAGGGAGCCTGTACTTCCTGGTTGTGGGATGAACGGTAGGGAGCCTGTACTTCCTGGTTGTGGGATGAACGGTAGAGAGCCTGTACTTCCTGGTTGTAGGATGAACGGTAGGGAGCCTGTACTTCCTGGTTGTGGGATGAACGGTAGGGAGCCTGTACTTCCTGGTTGTAGGATGAACGGTAGGGAGCCTGTACTTCCTGGTTGTAGGATGAACGGTAGGGAGCCTGTACTTCCTGGATGAACGGTAGGGAGCCTGTACTTCCTGGATGAACGGTAGGGAGCCTGCACTTCCTGGTTGTAGGATGAACGGTAGGGAGCCTGTACTTCCTGGTTGTAGGATGAACGGTAGGGAGCCTGTACTTCCTGGTTGTAGGATGAACGGTAGGGAGCCTGTACTTCCTGGATGAACGGTAGGGAGCCTGTACTTCCTGGATGAACGGTAGGGAGCCTGTACTTCCTGGATGAACGGTAGGGAGCCTGTACTTCCTGGATGAACGGTAGGGAGCCTGTACTTCCTGGATGAACGGTAGGGAGCCTGTACTTCCTGGTTGTGGGATGAACGGTAGGGAGCCTGTACTTCCTGGTTGTGGGATGAACGGTAGGGAGCCTGTACTTCCTGGTTGTGGGATGAACGGTAGGGCGCCTGTACTTCCTGGTTGTGGGATGAACGGTAGGGAGCCTGTACTTCCTGGTTGTGGGATGAACGGTAGGGAGCCTGTACTTCCTGGTTGTGGGATGAACGGTAGGGAGCCTGTACTTCCTGGTTGTGGGATGAACGGTAGGGAGCCTGTACTTCTTGGTTGTAGGATGAACGGTAGGGAGCCTGTACTTCCTGGTTGTGGGATGAACGGTAGGGAGCCTGTACTTCCTGGTTGTGGGATGAACGGTAGGGAGCCTGTACTTCCTGGTTGTGGGATGAACGGTAGGGAGCCTGAACTTCCTGGTTGTGGGATGAACGGTAGGGAGCCTGTCCTTCCTGGTTGTGGGATGAACGGTAGGGAGCCTGTACTTCCTGGTTGTAGGATGAACGGTAGGGAGCCTGTACTTCCTGGATGAACGGTAGGGAGCCTGTACTTCCTGGATGAACGGTAGGGAGCCTGTACTTCCTGGTTGTGGGATGAACGGTAGGGAGCCTGTACTTCCTGGTTGTGGGATGAACGGTAGGGAGCATGTACTTCCTGGTTGTGGGATGAACGGTAGGGAGCCTGTACTTCCTGGTTGTGGGATGAACGGTAGGGAGCCTGTACTTCCTGGTTGTGGGATGAACGGTAGGGAGCCTGTACTTCCTGGTTGTGGGATGAACGGTAGGGAGCCTGTACTTCCTGGTTGTGGGATGAACGGTAGCGAGCCTGTACTTCCTGGTTGTGGGATGAACGGTAGGGAGCCTGTACTTCCTGGTTGTGGGATGAACGGTAGGGAGCCTGTACTTCCTGGTTGTGGGATGAACGGTAGGGAGCCTGTACTTCCTGGTTGTGGGATGAACGGTAGGGAGTTTGCACTTCCTGGTTGTAGGATGAACGGTAGGGAGCCTGTACTTCCTGGATGAACGGTAGGGAGCCTGTACTTCCTGGTTGTGGGATGAACGGTAGGGAGCCTGTACTTCCTGGTTGTGGGATGAACGGTAGGGAGCCTGTACATCCTGGTTGTGGGATGAACGGTAGGGAGCCTGTACTTCCTGGTTGTAGGATGAACGGTAGAGAGCCTGTACTTCCTGGTTGTCGGCCCATAGGCTATTGCGCGAGTAGCCTTGGAAACCATCACAGTCAGAAAAGGTGAGGAATTTATTCTACAGACATTTTTTTACATTTTACATTTTAGTCATTTAGCAGACGCTCTTATCCAGAGCGACTTACAGTAGTGAATGCATACATTTCATACATTTCATACATTTCATTTCATGCATTGTTTTTTTGTTGTTGTTGTTTTTGTACTGGTCCCCATGGGAATCGAACCCACAACCCTGGCGTTGCAAACACCATGCTCTACCAACTGAGCCACAGGGAAGGCCTGCGGCTCACAGAGATTAAATAAACAGTAGGAAATATGCCTCTAACTATTTTAGAACTCAAAGATAAAATAGATTCTTCTCACTAATGGCATCCTGCTATATTCAGCTGATGCTCTGTTCTGAATAAGTCATATATTCCTGTATTCGGTTACTAGGCTACAGTTCGTCAAACAGCAGAAACATACAGCAGGTCTCTAACGTTTGCGGGACGATAAGCACATTCTCAGTTTTGATAAAAACGGCAGGTTTTGCCTGAAAGCTGGCGCCTGCATGTTTTGGGGCGTACTGTACATAACGTTTCTAAAATGGAGGCCCCAGGGATTTCCTGTTCAGCTGTTGTTTCCAGTCTGCCAATGTTCCTCCTACACACAGACAAGACTAGAGTGGGTACCTGGCATGTTGCTGGTCTGTGTGTGTAGCTGGCATGTAGCTGGTCTGTGGGTACCTGGCATGTCGCTGGTCTGTGTGTGTAGCTGGCATGTAGCTGGTCTGTGGGTACCTGGCATGTAGCTGGTCTGTGTGTGTAGCTGGCATATAGCTGGTCTGTGTGTGTAGCTGGCATGTAGCTGGTCTGTGTGTGCAGCTGGCATGTAGCTGGTCTGTGTGTGTAGCTGGCATGTAGCTGGTCTGTGTGTACCTGGCATGTAGCTGGTCTGTGTGTGTGTGTGTGTACCTGGCATGTAGCTGGTCTGTGTGTGTGTGTGCCTGGCATGTCGCTGGTCTGTGTGTGTGTGTGTGTGTGTACCTGGCATGTCGCTGGTCTGTGGGTACCTGGCATGTAGCTGGTCTGTGTGTACCTGGCATGTAGCTGGTCTGTATGTGTGTGTGTGTGTGTGTGTGTGTGTGTGTGTGTGTGTGTGTGTGTGTGTGTGTGTGTGTGTGTACCTGGCATGTAGCTGGTCTGTGTGTGTACCTGGCATGTCGCTGGTCTGTGTGTACCTGGCATGTCACTGGTCTGTGTGTACCTGGCATGTAGCTGGTCTGTGTGTACCTGGCATGTAGCTGGTCTGTGTGTACCTGGCATGTAGCTGTGTGTGTGTGTGTGTGTGTGTGTGTGTGTGTGTGTGTGTGTGTGTGTTTGTGTACCTGGCATGTAGCTGGTCTGTGGGCACCTGGCATGTAGCTGGTCTGTGGGTACCTGGCATGCAGCTGGTCTGTGTGTGTGTGTGTGTGTGTGTGTGTGTGTGTGTGTGTGTGTGTGTGTGTACCTGGCATGTAGCTGGTCTGTGTGTGTGTGTACCTGGCATGTCGCTGGTCTGTGTATGCAGCTGGTCTGTGTGTGTGTGTGTGTGTGTGTGTGTGTGTGTGTGTGTGTGTGTGTGTGTGTGTGTGTGTGTGTGTGTGTGTGTGTGTGTGTGTACCTGGGTACGTCCATATCCACAGTGTAACAGCCGTAGCAGAAGACAATAATCCCGACCAGAGAGGCTGGTATGAGCAGCTGGGTGTAGACGCCCAGCCAGGCGAAGTACAGACCGATCTTCTCCCCAAAGTACTTCCTGTAAATCAGAGGTCATCAGCAGACAGATGTGTGATCCTCATGATAATGTAGTAATGTACTAATAGAGACTGGTGCTGATTCCTGATGAGGCTGCTGTTTGGGGGTTTGGATTCACTGGTAATAATGATCCATGATAATGTAGTAATAATCTAATAATGTTGGTAACTAAGGTAGCCTAGCGATTAAGAGCGTTGGGAAAGTAACCGAAAGGTCGCTGGTTTGAATCCGTGAGGCGACCAGGTGAAAAAATGAAAAGAAATTAAATAAAATTATTATTATTTTTATTTTTATTTATTTTTTAAAATCGGTCAATGTGCCCATGAGCAAGGCACTTAACCCTAATTGTTCCTGTAAGTCGCTCTGTAAAAAATGATGACAATGTAATGCAGTAATAATGGTTTCTAATGATCAGGCTATGTAGTAATAATGTAGTAGTATTGGTACCTGATAATGTAATGTAGTAATAATGGTATCTAATGATCATGCTATGTAGTAATAATGTAGTAGTATTGGTACCTGATAATGTAATGCAGTAATAATGGTATCTAATGATATGCTATGTAGTAATAATGTAGTAGTATTGGTACCTGATAATGTAATGCAGTAATAATGGTATCTAATGATCATGCTATGTAGTAATAATGTAGTAGTATTGGTACCTGATAATGTAATGCAGTTATAATGTAATGTGATACCTGATGATAATGTAATGTAGTAATAGCATAGTAATGTTGGTATCTTCTGATGTAATAATAATGTCGTAATATGGTAACATTGTAGTAATGCTGGCAGCTGATGATATTGTAATGCAGTAATAATATAGTAATGTTGGTACCTGATGACAATGTAATGTTATAATAATGTAATAATATTGGTACCTGATGATAATGTAACAATAATTTTTGTACCTGATGATAATGTAACAATAATGTTTGTACCTGATGATAATGTAACAATAATGTAGACACCTGATGAAATGTAACGATAATGTAGACACCCGATGATAATGTACCGATAATGTAGACACCTGACGATAATGTAACGATAATGTAGACACCTGATGATAATGTAGTCACCTGATGATAATGTAATAATATTGTCGGTACCTGATGTGACAATAACGTGGGCACCTGGTGATAATGTAATGACATAATGTTGGTACCGGATGATAATGTAACAATAATGCTGGTACCCAGTGATAATGTAACAATAATGTAGATGCCTGATGATAATGTGATAATATTATTGGTACATGATGATAATGTAATGATAATGTGGTTGCATGATGTGACAATAATGTGGCCACCTGGTGATAATGTAATGAAATAATAATGTTGTAATGTTGGTACCGGATGATAATGTAATATAGTTGTGGTAATGTTGGCACCAGATAATGTAGTGTTGTAATAACATAGTATTGTTGGTAATGTGGTAATAATGGAGTAATGCCGGCACCCAATCATAATGTAATGTAGTAATCATGTAGTAATGTTGTACCTGATGAGGTCCACAGGTTGGTATTTGTAGAAGGCTCCATATCTGGCCCACTCATCATGCAGCAGCTTAGACAGAACAGACATCAGAGTAGAGTTCAGAACAGACATCAGAGTAGAGTTCAGAACAGACATCAGAGTAGAGTTCAGACATCAGAGTAGAGTTCAGACATCAGAGTAGAGTTCAGAACAGACATCAGAGTAGAGTTCAGACATCAGAGTAGAGTACAGACATCAGAGTAGAGTTCAGACATCAGAGTAGAGTTCAGACATCAGAGTAGAGTTCAGACATCAGAGTAGAGTTCAGACATCAGAGTAGAGTTCAGACATCAGAGTAGAGTTCAGACCTCAGAGTAGAGTTCAGAACAGACATCAGAGTAGAGTACAGACATCAGAGTAGAGTACAGACATCAGAGTAGAGTTCAGACATCAGAGTAGAGTTCAGACATCAGAGTAGAGTTCAGTAGAGACATCAGAGTAGAGTTCAGACATCAGAGTAGAGTTCAGACATCAGAGTAGAGTTCAGACATCAGAGTAGAGTACAGACATCAGAGTAGAGTTCAGTACAGACATCAGAGTAGAGTTCCGTAGAGTTCAGACATCAGAGTAGAGTTCAGACATCAGAGTAGAGTTCAGACATCAGAGTAGAGTTCAGACATCAGAGTAGAGTTCAGACATCAGAGTAGAGTTCAGAACAGACATCAGAGTAGAGTTCAGAACAGACATCAGAGTAGAGTACAGACATCAGAGTAGAGTACAGACATCAGAGTAGAGTTCAGACATCAGAGTAGAGTTCAGACATCAGAGTAGAGTTCAGACATCAGAGTAGAGTTCAGACATCAGAGTAGAGTTCAGTAGAGACATCAGAGTAGAGTTCAGACATCAGAGTAGAGTTCAGACATCAGAGTAGAGTTCAGACATCAGAGTAGAGTTCAGAACAGACATCAGAGTAGAGTTCAGAACAGACATCAGAGTAGAGTTCAGACATCAGAGTAGAGTTCAGTAGAGACATCAGAGTAGAGTTCAGACATCAGAGTAGAGTTCAGACATCAGAGTAGAGTTCAGACATCAGAGTAGAGTTCAGACATCAGAGTAGAGTACAGACATCAGAGTAGAGTTCAGTACAGACATCAGAGTAGAGTTCAGACATCAGAGTAGAGTTCAGACATCAGAGTAGAGTTCAGTACAGACATCAGAGTAGAGTTCAGAACAGACATCAGAGTAGAGTTCAGAACAGACATCAGAGTAGAGTTCAGACATCAGAGTAGAGTTCAGACATCAGAGTAGAGTTCAGACATCAGAGTAGAGTTCAGACACCAGAGTAGAGTTCAGACATCAGAGTAGAGTACAGACATCAGAGTAGAGTTCAGTTCAGACATCAGAGTAGAGTTCAGAACAGACATCAGAGTAGAGTTCAGACATCAGAGTAGAGTACAGACATCAGAGTAGAGTTCAGACATCAGAGTAGAGTTCAGACATCAGAGTAGAGTACAGACATCAGAGTAGAGTTCAGACATCAGAGTAGAGTTCAGACATCAGAGTAGAGTTCAGACATCAGAGTAGAGTTCAGACATCAGAGTAGAGTTCAGACATCAGAGTAGAGTTCAGACATCAGAGTAGAGTACAGACATCAGAGTAGAGTTCAGACATCAGAGTAGAGTTCAGTAGAGGGTTGAGGGTTGAGTGTGAAAAAACACCCAACATATCTTGGCAGCAGAGAGAAAATGTTGCAGTTTTAAAGCTAAATCCTGTGACCCACCTGGACCCACGAGTGGGTCCCAACCCCCAGTTTGGGAAGCACTGTAGTATAGTACAGCGTGACGGCTCTGTCTACTGGGTTTTGCTGTGCTGACTTCCTGCAGGAGATTGATGGGCGGAGTAGGAGAGGTGGGCGGAGCTGGGAGGGTCGTCAGGGCTGATGGGGATGGGCGGAGTAGGAGAGGTGGGCGGGGCTGATGGGGATGGGCGGAGTAGGAGAGGAGGGCGGAGCTGGGAGGGCTGATGGGGATGGGCGGTGTAGGAGAGGAGGGCGGGGCTGATGGGGATGGGCGGAGTAGGAGAGGTGGGCGGGGCTGATGGGGTACACCTGTGACGGCTCAGCTGTGACATAAAGCCACTGTTTCCACATTCAGCAAGACTTTCCTCTCTCCATGCATACCTTTCCTCTCTCCATGCATACCTTTCCTCTCTCCATGCATACCTTCCCTCTCTCCATGCTTACCTTTCCTCTCTCCATGCATACCTTTCCTCTCTCCATGCATACCTTTCCTCTCTCCATGCATACCTTCCCTCTCTCCATGCATACCTTTCCTCTCTCCATGCATACCTTTCCTCTCTCCATGCATACCTTCCCTCTCTCCATGCATACCTTTCCTCTCTCCATGCATACCTTCCCTCTCTCCATGCATACCTTTCCTCTCTCCATGCATACCTTCCCTCTCTCCATGCATACCTTCCCTCTCTCCATGCATACCTTCCCTCTCTCCATGCATACCTTTCCTCTCTCCATTCATACCTCTCCTCTCTCCATGCATACCTTCCCTCTCTCCATGCATACCTTCCCTCTCTCCATGCATACCTTTCCTCTCTCCATTCATACCTCTCCTCTCTCCATGCATACCTTCCCTCTCTCCATGCATACCTTCCCTCTCTCCATGCATACCTTTCCTCTCTCCATTCATACCTCTCCTCTCTCCATGCATACCTTCCCTCTCTCCATGCATACCTTCCCTCTCTCCATGCATACCTTTCCTCTCTCCATGCATACCTTTCCTCTCTCCATGCATACCTTCGGTTGTTTCCTTGTGGTTTCGGCAGTTGACACCTAATTTACAGACTGTCATGCCTCATCTGATTACTGTTGTGAGTGTTTATTTATGGAATAAATACATGTTGTTTTTCCTTCATTCAGCGTGTGGTTTCCATTGTTTGTTACAATCTTGAGACAGGTTGTAACAACAGTATATTATAGACTAGAACAGTAGAGCCGGAGTTACCTGTCTGTCGTTCCTCTCCGAGTGACCCACGACCTTATAATCCCCCTGCAGAGAGGGGGACGAGTCAGACGGACCAATCACAACACAATTAGAAAGCTCACAGTGTATTACAGTTTGCGTTTATCCACATTATCACGAGGTTAACAGTAATATTATCACAAATACTGTATGTGCAGCTGGAAGGACAGGAAGTGTCACTTACATCATGGAGAGGGAAGGCAGAATCATAGACACCTTTAGCTATTAATGTGGTGATGCCTGAGAGAGAAAGAGGTGTCGGTTACTCAACAAACTCATCTAATATTAGTGAGAGATGCTTCAGTGATCTGTATCAGCTTTCCCATTCAGAGAGGAGATAAGTGGCACGGTGGGGGGGCAACAGAGGAGAGAAGAGGGCAGGGCAGTAGAGGAGAGGGCAGGAGAGGAGAGGACAGGGCAGGAGAGGAGAGGGCAGGAGAGGAGAGGGCAGGAGAGGAGAGGAGAGGACAGGGCAGGAGAGGAGAGGACAGGGCAGGGCAGTAGAGGAGAGGACAGGAGATGAGAGGACAGGGCAGGAGAGGAGAGGGCAGGGCAGTAGAGGAGAGGAGAGGAGAGGGCAGGAGAGGAAAGGGCAGGAGAGGAGAGGGCAGGAGAGGAGAGGAGAGGAGAGGAGAGGAGAGGACAGGGCAGGAGAGGACAGGGCAGGAGAGGGCAGGAGAGGACATGGCAGGAGAGGACAGGACAGAGCAGGAGAGGAGAGGAGAGGACAGGACAGGGCAGGAGAGGAGAGGGCAGGAGAGGACAGGACAGGGCAGGAGAGGAGAAGGCAGGAGAGGACAGGACAGGGCAGGAGAGGACAGGGCAGGAGAGGAGAGGGCAGGAGAGGGCAGGAATGAGCTCAGTGGGAACAGCTTTAACTAATTGATTCATTACCTCATGAACTAATTAACAAGACCTCTACGAAGCCAGAAACATCACAGTGATTAGCTTCACCAACGAGCCAATCACAGCACAGCTACAGAGACCACAACTCCCACATGCCTCTGCTTCAATCTCAGCCTGACCCCCACAACCCACTTCAGGAGAGGAGAGGACGATAAAGGGAACTGGGAAGAGAGAGAGAGAGGGAGAGAGAGAGAGGGGGAGAGAGAGGGGGAGATAGAGAGGAGAGGAGAGAGAGAGAGAGAGGGGGAGAGAGAAGGGGGAGAGAGAGATAGAGAGAGTAGAGATAGATAGAGAGATGGGGGAGAGAGGGGGGGAGAGAGAGAGGGGATAGAGAGAGGATAGAGAGAGAGAGAGAGAGGCTGTGGGAGAGAGAGAGGGGGTAGAGGAGAGAGAGAGTATAGAGAGAGAGGAGAGAGAGAGAGAGATGGGGGAGAGAGAGAGAGAGAGAGAGAGAGATGGGGGAGAGAGAGGACGATAAAGGGAACTGGGAAGAGACGGGGGAGGGAGAGAGGCTCAGGCGAAAAGAGAGAGAGGGGAGGGTAGTGTAGTAGTGGACAGGGTAGTGTGGTAGTGGACAGGGTAGTGGGGTAGTGGACAGGGTAGTGTGGTAGTCGGTAGTGGTACGGAGGTGGTACGGGTAGTGTGGTAGTGGACAGGGGAGGGTGGTAGGGGACAGGGGAGGGTGGTAGTGGACAGGGGAGGGTGGTAGTGGACAGGGGAGGGTAGTAGTGGACAGGGTAGTGTGGTAGTGGACAGGGTAGTGTGGTAGTGGACAGGGTAGTGTGGTAGTGGACAGGGTAGTGTGGTAGTGGACAGGGGAGGGTAGTAGTGGACAGGGTAGTGTGGTAGTGGACAGGGGAGGGTGGTAGTGGACAGGGGAGGGTGGTAGTGGACAGGGGAGGGTGGTAGTGGACAGGGGAGGGTGGTAGTGGACAGGGGAGGGTAGTGTGGTATTGTGATGTGAGGAACCATGGAGAACCCCAATCACTCACTGTACTACTGTATGGACCTGTACTGAGGAACCATGGAGAACCCCAATCACTCACTGTTCCCCAACATGGACCTGTACTGAGGAACCATGGAGAACCCCAATCACTCACTGTTCCCCAACATGGACCTGTACTGAGGAACCATGGAGAACCCCAATCACTCACGGTTCCCCAACATGGACCTGTACTGAGGAACCATGGAGAACCCCAATCACTCACTGTTCCCCAACATGGACCTGTACTGAGGAACCATGGAGAACCCCAATCACTCACGGTTCCCCAACATGGACCTGTACTGAGGAACCATGGAGAACCCCAATCACTCACTGTTCCCCAACATGGACCTGTACTGAGGAACCATGGAGAACCCAAATCACTCACTGTTCCCCAACATGGACCTGTACTGAGGAACCATGGAGAAGGTCAACGACCTCATAAAGTAGGCAACTTTGGACAAATCAGGGGTTTAGAGTTCACTCACCCATGGATTGGCAGGAGCGTGTGCAGGGTAGGGGTTAAGGTTAGGGGTTAAAGGTCACTCACCCATGGATTGGCAGGAGCGTGTGCAGGGTTTGGGTTAAGGTTAGGGGTTTAGAGGTCACTCACCCATGGATTGGCAGGAGCGTGTGCAGGGTAGGGGTTAAGGTTAGGGGTTTAGAGGTCACTCACCCATGGATTGGCAGGAGCGTGTGCAGGGTAGGGGTTAAGGTTAGGGGTTTAGAGGTCACTCACCCATGGATTGGCAGGTGCGTGTGCAGGGTTTGGGTTAAGGTTAGGGGTTAAAGGTCACTCACCCATGGATTGGCAGGTGCGTGCAGGGTAGGGGTTAAGGTTAGGGGTTAAAGGTCACTCACCCATGGATTGGCAGGTGCGTGTGCAGGGGGTGCGTCTCAGGATCTCGTACACCTGAGAAGGTTGAGGTCACACAGAACATTGTGTCAGAGAGAAACAGAGACCTGAAACCATATTCCCATTGATTCTTGACATTCATATATAAAAACAGAGAAACATCCGGAATGACAGACTCACTATTCGACTGCGTGTTGCGTTGTCAAAGAAGGTGTCTTTAGAGGCGATGTTAAATCTGTAGAGAACAAAGAACAGGTCTTTAGAGGCGATGTTAAACCTGTACAGAACAAAGAACAGGTCTTTAGAGGTGATGTTAAATCTGTAGAGAACAAAGAACAGGTCTTTAGAGGTGATGTTAAATCTGTAGAGAACAAAGAACAGGTGTCAACTCAGGGAAACTAAGATGGTGACTCCATATACAGACCAGCTGTTGTCAGAGTGGGTGTGGGGCGGGGCGGGGCGTGGTGTGGTGCATCTTACAAGTGTAGTTTGTCCCTGGAGAAGCAGTGAGAGAGCTGCTTGGTGGTGCTGTGACCTGGCTGGGGGATGTTGGGTTGGAACGGCTGGTTCACCTTCCTCCAGAACTCACTGAGGCTGGCACTGAACCCATGCTCCTGCTTCAGATCATAGCTCTAGACAGACAGACAGACAGACAGACAGACAGACAGACAGACAGACAGACAGACAGACAGACAGACAGACAGACAGACAGACAGACAGACAGACAGACAGACAGACAGACAGACAGACAGACAGACAGACAGGTTAATAGAGGCACCTGCTGTGGCTCATATACAGGGTCAGCAAAGGGGGGACCAACTCCATATTAATGCCCATGATTTTGGAATGAGATGTACAACGAGCAGGTGTCCACATACACTACTTGACCAAAAGTATGTGGACACATTGCAACATCATGGGCAGTAATATGGAGTTGGTCCCCCCTTTGCTGCTATAACAGCCTCCTCTCTTCTGGGAAGGCTTTCCACTAGATGTTGGATCATTGCTGCTATAACAGCCTCCACTCTTCTGGGAAGGCTTTCCACTAGATGTTGGATCATTGCTGCTATAACAGCCTCCTCTCTTCTGGGAAGGCTTTCCACTAGATGTTGGAACATTGCTGCTATAACAGCCTCCACTCTTCTGGGAAGGCTTTCCACTAGATGTTGGAACATTGCTGCTATTACAGCCTCCTCTCTTCTGGGAAGTCATTAATATGGAGTTGGTCCCCCCTTTGCTGCTATAACAGCCTCCACTCTTCTGGGAAGGCTTTCCACTAGATGTTGGAACATTGCTGCTATAACAGCCTCCTCTCTTCTGGGAAGTCATTAATATGGAGTTGGTCCCCCCTTTGCTGCTATAACAGCCTCCACTCTTCTGGGAAGTCATTAATATGGAGTTGGTCCCCCCTTTGCTGCTATAACAGCCTCCACTCTTCTGGGAAGGCTTTCCACTAGATGTTGGAACATTGCTGCTATAACAGCCTCCTCTCTTCTGGGAAGGCTTTCCACTAGATGTTGGAACATTGCTGAGGGGACTTGCTTCCATTCAGCCCCAAGAGCATTAGTGAGGTCGGGCACTGATGTTGGACGATTCGGTCTGGCTCGCAGTCGGCGTTCCTAGGAAGTATGTCCCCTTTGGTCCATTTTCCCGGATGTGAGTTGTTACATTGTAAGAGACTGCTGTAGTGTGATTGATTCACATAATGTTCCAGGAAATGTAATCCAAGTAGGAGAATAATCCACCGTGTCTTCATGTGGCTCTACTGTTGCCTGATGGGTAATCTGACGCACAATTAAAGACTGTTAAATTACTATAAACAAAGCAACTATAAACAAAGCAACAACAATGGATGAGTTTAAAAAAATAAATAAAAGAAATGCTGCAGGGCAACACTGAGATGAACCCCGTGTTTGTGTTAGGATCCATCCATGGGATCACACACACACACACACACACACACACACACACACACACACACACACACACACACACACACACACACGGCTGTAAAGCGGTGGAGGTCTCACCTTCTTAGTGGGGACTTTGATCTTGAGGAACTCTGCCTCTCTGCTCAGGACCGGCCAGGGGACATGGAGTCTCGTGAAGCTGGGCCCGTAGACCCTGACCTGGGAGAGAGGAACCAACAGGTAGGAACCATAGTTTAATACCAGGAGGAGGACAGGGGATGGGAACCAACAGGTAGGAACCATAGTTTAATACGAGGAGGAGGACAGGGGATAGGAACCAACAGGTAGGAACCATAGTTTAATACCAGGAGGACAGGGGATAGGAACCAACAGGTAGGAACCATAGTTTAATACCAGGAGGAGGACAGGGGATAGGAACCAACAGGTAGGAACCATAGTTTAATACCAGGAGGACAGTGGATAGGAACCAACAGGTAGGAACCATAGTTTAATACCAAGAGGAAGACAGGGGATAGGAACCAACAAGTAGGAACCATAGTTTAATACCAGGAGGAGGACAGGGGATAGGAACCAACAGGTAGGAACCATAGTTTAATACCAAGAGGAAGACAGGGGATAGGAACCAACAGGTAGGAACCATAGTTTAATACCAGGAGGACAGGGGATAGGAACCAACAGGTAGGAACCATAGTTTAATACCAGGAGGAGGACAGGGGATAGGAACCAACAGGTAGGAACCATAGTTTAATACCAGGAGGAGGACAGGGGATGGGAACCAACAGGTAGGAACCATAGTTTAATACCAGGAGGAGGACAGGGGATAGGAACCAACAGGTAGGAACCATAGTTTAATACCAGGAGGAGGACAGGGGATAGGAACCAACAGGTAGGAACCATAGTTTAATACCAGGAGGAGGACAGGGGATAGGAACCAACAGGTAGGAACCATAGTTTAATACCAGGAGGAGGACAGGGGATAGGAACCAACAGGTAGGAACCATAGTTTAATACCAGGAGGACAGGGGATAGGAACCAACAGGTAGGAACCATAGTTTAATACCAGGAGGACAGGGGATAGGAACCAACAGGTAGGAACCATAGTTTAATACCAGGAGGAGGACAGGGGATAGGAACCAACAGGTAGGAACCATAGTTTAATACCAGGAGGACAGGGGATAGGAACCAACAGGTAGGAACCATAGTTTAATACCAGGAGGACAGGGGATAGGAATCAACAGGTAGGAACTAAAGTTTAAACTAGGAGAAGAGGACCGGTAGTGGGAACCAACAGTCAGGTAGGATTGCAAACGACCTCCCAACCCCGCCCACCACCCCCCAACCCTGCCCACCCTCTCCCAACCCCGCCCACCACCGCCCACCACCTCCCAACCCCGCCCACTACCAACGCCACCTCCCAACCCCGCCCACCCTACCCCCCCAACCCCGCCCACCACGATATCACCACGATATCCATAGCTTACCCATAATGCACAATGATTTAAGTCAAGTCATCATTTTAGTCAGAGTATTATATATCTGTAGTTGAAGTTGGAAACGTCTGATATTTTCTATGCTGTGACGTGCTAGTACTTTACAGAGCTGGGTTTTATTCCCCTCTCCAGTATGTTTATTCATCAGAGCTGGGTTTTATTCCACTCTCCAGTATGTTTATTCATCTGGGCTGGGTTTTATTCCACTCTCCAGTATGTTCATTCATCAGGGCTGGGTTTTATTCCCCTCTCCAGTATGTTTATTCATCAGGGCTGGGTTTTATTCCACTCTCCAGTATGTTTATTCATCTGGGCTGGGTTTTATTCCACTCTCCAGTATGTTTATTCATCAGAGCTGGGTTTTATTCCCCTCTCCAGTATGTTTATTCATCAGGGCTGGGTTTTATTCCCCTCTCCAGTATGTTTATTCATCAGGGCTGGGTTTTATTCCCCTCTCCAGTATGTTTATTCATCAGGGCTGGGTTTTATTCCAATGTTACCACTCTCCAGTATGTTTATTCATCAGGGCTGGGTTTTATTCCACTCTCCAGTATGTTTATTCATCAGGGCTGGGTTTTATTCCCCTCTCCAGTATGTTTATTCATCAGAGCTGGGTTTTATTCCAATGTTACCACTCTCCAGTATGTTTATTCATCAGGGCTGGGTTTTATTCCCCTCTCCAGTATGTTTATTCATCAGGGCTGGGTTTTATTCCCCTCTCCAGTATGTTTATTCATCAGGGCTGGGTTTTATTCCACTCTCCAGTATGTTTATTCATCAGAGCTGGGTTTTATTCCACTCTCCAGTATGTTTATTCATCAGGGCAGGGTTTTATTCCACTCTCCAGTATGTTCATTCATCAGGGCTGGGTTTTATTCCACTGTTACCAATCCACTTTAACAGCAAAACATCAAAATCCATTGGAGAATTTTACATTTGACTTATTTTTTAGCTATTCTGTTTTAAAAATCTCTATATACAGTACCAGTCATAAGTTTGGAAACACCTACTCATTCAAGGGTTTTTCTTTATTTTACTATTTTCTACATTGTAGAATTACAGTGAACACATCAAAACTATGAAATAACACATTGATAAACAAATCAAAATATATTTTAGATTCAAAGTAGCCACCCTTTGCCTTGATGACAGCTTTGCACACTCTTGGCCTTCTCTCATCCAGCTCCATGAGATCGTCACCTGTAATGTATTGAAGGAGTTCCCACATATGCTAAGCACTTGTAACGGTTGTCGTCTGGAATAGAGGACCAAAACGCAGCAGGAATGTGGATGCTCATCTTGTATTTATTTTAAATAAAGAGAACACCAAAATAACAAAAACGAAGAACTCACGAACAACAAAAACAGTCTTGTCAGGCTCACACAGGCAAAACAAGAAACAATCTCCCACCCCGAACCATATAAACAAAATACCCTCTGCCACATCCTGACCAAACTACAATAGCAAATAACCCTTATATGGTCAGGACGTGACAGTACCCCCCCCTAAAGGTGCAGACCCCGGATGCACCTCATAAATAAAAAATAAATAAAAAAACAAAACAAAAAATCCCTCTAAACTAAAGGGAGGGAAGGGAGGGTGGCTGCCGTCACCGATGGGACTTGTGCTACACCCCCCCTCCCCAACCCACCTATACAGGAGGTGGTTCTGGCTCCGGCCTACTGTCCTCCAGAATGCAGACAGACTTGCTCAGTTTCGGGCCGTAGGCAGACTCCCATCGTTCCGGATCGTAGGCAGACCTCTTCCGTTCCACACTGTAGGCAGACTCATTTGATACACAGTTAATCATCTTTAGCTCCGGATTGTCAACAGACTTACTCAGTTCCGGGTCACAGGCAGACTCCCTTGGTTCTGGGCTAGACACTGGTGCCGGATCCTCTGGACCAGACACTGGTGCCGGATCCTCTGGACCAGACACTGGTGCCGGATCCTCTGGACCGCACACTGGTGCCGGATCCGCTGGACCGCACACTGGTGCCGGATCCGCTGGACCGCACACTGGTGCCGGATCCGCTGGACCGCACACTGGTGCCGGATCCGCTGGACCGCACACTGGTGCCGGATCCGCTGGACCGCACACTGGTGCCGGATCCGCTGGACCGCACACTGGTGCCGGATCCGCTGGACCTCACACTGGTGCCGGATCCGCTGGACCGCACACTGGTGCCGGATCCTCTGGACCGCACACTGGTGCCGGATCCTCTGGACCGCACACTGGTGCCGGATCCTCTGGACTGCACACTATTGCCGAACTCTCGAGGCTGGGCTGACGCACTGGAAGCCTGATGCGTGGTGCTGGTACTGGAGGTATCAGCCTGGGAACACGCACCTCAGGGCTAGTGCGGGGAGCGGGAACAGGACGAGTCGGACTGGGTTGACGCACTGGAAGCCTGGTGCGTGGTGCTGGTACTGGAGGTATCAGCCTGGGAACACGCACCTTAGGGCTAGTGCGGGGAGCGGGAACAGGACGAGTCGGACAGGGCTGACGCACTGGACCGTAGAGGCGTACTGGCGGTCTCGAGCGCAGAACTGGCATCGCTCTTACTGGCTGGATGCCCACTTCCCCCTGGCAAATGCGGGGCGCTGGCACTGCGCGTACCGGCCTAAAAATACTTGGCCTCGCCACAGTACCCATTACCCCGAAGCACGGGACCTATCCAGTCACTGGTTGCCCAGAAAAGGTACGGGGATTTGGCCTGGGGCTCACTCCTCGCCCAGCCAAACTACCCGTGTGCCCCCCCCCAAAAAAAAAAATATTGGGGCTGCCTCTCGGGCTCCCTTAAATCCTCCACAGCCCTGGAAATGCCTCTCCTCAACTCTGCCCATGTCTCCTTTTCCCGACAGTCCATATCATATTCCCATCGCTCCCTTCTCCGCTGCTTGGTCCTATTGTGGTGGGAGATTCTGTAACGTTGTCGTCGGGAATAGAGGACCAAAACGCAGCAGGAATGTGGATGCTCATCTTGTATTTATTTTAAATAAAGAGAACACCAAAATAACAAAAACGAAGAACTCACGAACAACAAAACAGTCTTGTCAGGCTCACACAGGCAAAACAAGAAACAATCTCCCACCCCGAACCATATAAACCAAATGCCCTCTGTCACATCCTGACCAAACTACAATAAATAACCCTTATACTGGTCAGGACGTGACAGCACTTGTTGGCTCCTTTTCACTCTGTGGTCCAACTCATCCCAAACCATCTCAATTGGGTTGAGGTCAGGTGATTGTGGAGGCCAGGTCATCTGATGCAGCACTCCATCACTCTCCTTCTTGGTCAAATAGCCCTTACACAGCCTGGAGGTGTGTTTTGGGTCATTGTACTGTTGAAAAACAAATGATAGTCCCACTAAGCTCAAACCAGATGGGATGACGTACCGCTGCTGAATACTGTGGTAGCCATGAAAGGAAACACTTTGAAGTTTGTGGAAATGTGAAATGAATGTAGGAGAATATAACACATTAGATCTGGTAAAAGATTTTTAAAATGTGTTTTAAAATTATTATATTTTTTTTTTTTTCATCATCTTTGAAATGCAAGAGACAGGCCATAATATAATATAGCAGTTTAGGTGCAATTTAGATTATGGCCACTAGATGGCAGCAATGTATGCAAAGTTTCAGATTGATCCAGTGAAGCATCGCAATACTGGGCAATATTTTGTATCAAGTCCAAATGTGCCGAATTGGTCAATTGATACATTTTCAAGTACATACAGTAACTATAGAGAACATACAACAGTTATATGGTAATACATAATTTAAGTTTACACACTCGCAGGAATGTCATACATGATGGATCATTGGCTTATACACTAACTATTGCACATCTAGATGGCCGGGCGGGGTCGGTGTGGAGACAGAGACAGCAGTGGGTTCATACTGTAGAACCCAGTTCCTACATCTGAATATAAAAATAGATTTACATCATTTTCTCAGCGATCTACACAGAATACACCACAATGACAAACCAAAATGTACGCCTATGTAGATATATGGAATATCTACAGAGGCCCATTATCAGCAACCATCACTCCTGTGTTCCAATGGCACGTTGTGTTAGCTAATCCAAGTTTATCGTTTTAAAAAGGTTAATTGATCATTAGAAAACCCTTTTGCAGTTATGTTAGAACAGCTGAAAACTGTTGTGCTCATTAAAGAAGCAATAAAACTGGCCTTCTTTAGACTAGTTAAGTATCTGGAGCATCAGCATTTGTGGGTTCGATTACAGGCTCAAAATGTCCAGAAACAAAGAACTTTCTTCTCAAACTCGTCAGTCTATTCTTGTTCTGAAAAAAATGAAGGCTATTCCATGCAAGAAATTGCCAAGAAACTGCAGATCTCGTACAACGCTGTGAGCCACACAGAGCCAGAGAGCATGCAGAGTGAGGGTGACACACAGAGTGCAGCAGCTAATGGATTTACTAAGGGAATAAGTCATTTCTTATTTTGGGTTTCAGGCAGGGGAATTGGGCCTGGGTAAGGTGGGGCCTGAACATTGCGGGTATGGGTAGGAATCGGGGTTCAAATGCATGCTCTTGGAGGGCTCTAGTAAACATTGGTCACAGAAGATCATTTGAACTACCCGCCCACCGTGGGTAGAACAGCAGGTGAAGGTCAGGGTGGAACTACCCGCCCACCGTGGGTCGAACAGCAGGTGAAGGTCAGGGTGGAACTACCCGCCCACCGTGGGTCGAACAGCAGGTGAAGGTCAGGGTGGAACTACCCGCCCACCGTGGGTCGAACAGCAGGTGAAGGTCAGGGTGGAACTACCCGCCCACCGTGGGTCGAACAGCAGGTGAAGGTCAGGGTGGAACTACCCGCCCACCGTGGGTCGAACAGCAGGTGAAGGTCAGGGTGGAACTACCCGCCCACCGTGGGTCGAACAGCAGGTGAAGGTCAGGGTGGAACTACCCGCCCACCGTGGGTCGAACAGCAGGTGAAGGTCAGGGTGGAAGAACAAAGTCTCATATGGTGACGTCATTGTAACTTTTTGAAAGACGGGGTGTTTCGGTAGCTATGATGCAAGCGCACACTAAATCACCATATTTCTAGACCGTAAGCATGGTGGATGGACTAGAAATACAAGGGAAAATATATTTAGGGCCATTAGGTGAGCAATGTTAAAAAAATTACAAATTGATTTGTTAAATACTTTGTTATTTTTAAAACTGCAGCAATAATGATAATTTCACCAGAAATAACACCAGACCAGCACACACACACACACACACACACACACACACACACACACACACACACACACACACACTCACACACAGCGCGCACACAATCACACACACACACACAGCGCTCACACACACACACAGACACAGCGCTCACACACACACACAGACACAGCGCTCACACACACACACAGACACAGCGCTCACACACACACACAGACACAGCGCTCACACACACACACAGACACAGCGCTCACACACACACACACAGACACAGCGCTCACACACACGCCGGTTGGTCTCTCACCTCTGTGTCTCTCTCCATCTCAAGCCCCACCTCCAGTAGCCTGGCCTCAAACTCCTCCCTGATCAGCACCATCTCTCCATCAGCTGGGTCCGCCTCTAATTCCACGGCCACGCCCAGGTCCACACACCCCTCCCCGTCCCCCGCACTCCGCTGCCCGGCAACACATCCCAAACCCCCCACAGGGCCGGAGGGGGGGGAGCTACCGTTGGAGACGACGGAGAGGCGATGAGGAGGGTGCGGGGGGGCGGAGAGACGGTGCAGCCGGTCGCCGCCCCTCACAGAGATCTGTTTGCGTTGGTAGAACACCAGAACATAGTCGACTTTCCTCCGGCCGTCTGAGAAGAACTGACAAGAGCTTTGGCAATCCTGGGGGACCGCTGGCCCAACACCCCCACCCTGGAGGAGAGGAGCCAGACAGGGGACTGGTCAGTAACTAACTAACACCCTAACCTGCTGGCCCAACACCCCCACCATGGAGGAGAGGAGCCAGACAGGGGACTGGTCAGTAACTAACTAACACCCTAACCTGCTGGCCCAACACCCCCACCCTGGAGGAGAGGAGCCAGACAGGGGACTGGTCAGTAACTAACACCCTAACCTGCTGGCCCAACGCCCCCACCCTGGAGGAGAGGAGCCAGACAGGGGACTGGTCAGTAACTAACACCCTAACCTGCTGGCCCAACACCCCCACCCTGGAGGAGAGGAGCCAGACAGGGGACTGGTCAGTTACTAACACCCTAACCTGCTGGCCCAACACCCCCACCCTGGAGGAGAGGAGCCAGACAGGGGACTGGTCAGTAACTAACACCCTAACCTGCTGGCCCAACACCCCCACCCTGGAGGAGAGGAGCCAGACAGGGGACTGGTCAGTAACTAACTAACACCCTAACCTGCTGGCCCAACGCCCCCACCCTGGAGGAGAGGAGCCAGACAGGGGACTGGTCAGTAACTAACTAACACCCTAACCTGCTGGCCCAACACCCCCACCCTGGAGGAGAGGAGCCAGACAGGGGACTGGTCAGTAACTAACTAACACCCTAACCTGCTGGCCCAACACCCCCACCCTGGAGGAGAGGAGCCAGACAGGGGACTGGTCAGTAACTAACTAACACCCTAACCTGCTGGCCCAACACCCCCACCCTGGAGGAGAGGAGCCAGACAGGGGACTGGTCAGTAACTAACTAACACCCTAACCTGCTGGCCCAACACCCCCACCCTGGAGGAGAGGAGCCAGACAGGGGACTGGTCAGTAACTAACTAACACCCTAACCTGCTGGCCCAACACCCCCACCCTGGAGGAGAGGAGCCAGACAGGGGACTGGTCAGTAACTAACTAACACCCTAACCTGCTGGCCCAACGCCCCCACCCTGGAGGAGAGGAGCCAGACAGGGGACTGGTCAGTAACTAACTAACACCCTAACCTGCTGGCCCAACACCCCCACCCTGGAGGAGAGGAGCCAGACAGGGGACTGGTCAGTAACTAACACCCTAAGCTGCTGGCCCAACGCCCCCACCCTGGAGGAGAGGAGCCAGACAGGGGACTGGTCAGTAACTAACACCCTAACCTGCTGGCCCAACGCCCCCACCCTGGAGGAGAGGAGCCAGACAGGGGACTGGTCAGTAACTAACTAACACCCTAACCTGCTGGCCCAACACCCCCACCCTGGAGGAGAGGAGCCAGACAGGGGACTTGTCAGTAACTAACTAACACCCTAACCTGCTGGCCCAACACCCCCACCCTGGAGGAGAGGAGCCAGACAGGGGACTGGTCAGTAACTAACACCCTAACCTGCTGGCCCAACGCCCCCACCCTGGAGGAGAGAAGCCAGACAGGGGACTGGTCAGTAACTAACTAACACCCTAACCTGCTGGCCCAACACCCCCACCCTGGAGGAGAGGAGCCAGACAGGGGACTGGTCAGTAACTAACTAACACCCTAACCTGCTGGCCCAACACCCCCACCCTGGAGGAGAGGAGCCAGACAGGGGACTGGTCAGTAACTAACTAACACCCTAACCTGCTGGCCCAACACCCCCACCCTGGAGGAGAGGAGCCAGACAGGGGACTGGTCAGTAACTAACTAACACCCTAACCTGCTGGCCCAACACCCCCACCCTGGAGGAGAGGAGCCAGACAGGGGACTGGTCAGTAACTAACTAACACCCTAACCTGCTGGCCCAACACCCCACCCTGGAGGAGAGGAGCCAGACAGGGGACTGGTCAGTAACTAACACCCTAACCTGCTGGCCCAACACCCCCATCCTGGAGGAGAGGAGCCAGACAGGGGACTGGTCAGTAACTAACTAACACCCTAACCTGCTGGCCCAACGCCCCCACCCTGGAGGAGAAGAGCCAGACAGGGGACTGGTCAGTAACTAACTAACACCCTAACCTGCTGGCCCAACACACCCACCCTGGAGGAGAGGAGCCAGACAGGGGACTGGTCAGTAACTAACTAACACCCTAACCTGCTGGCCCAACACCCCCACCCTGGAGGAGAGGAGCCAGACAGGGGACTGGTCAGTAACTAACACCCTAACCTGCTGGCCCAACACCCCCATCCTGGAGGAGAGGAGCCAGACAGGGGACTGGTCAGTAACTAACTAACTAACACCCTAACCTGCTGGCCCAACGCCCCCACCCTGGAGGAGAAGAGCCAGACAGGGGACTGGTCAGTAACTAACTAACACCCTAACCTGCTGGCCCAACACCCCCACCCTGGAGGAGAGGAGCCAGACAGGGGACTGGTCAGTAACTAACTAACACCCTAACCTGCTGGCCCAACACTACCACCCTGGAGGAGAGGAGCCAGACAGGGGACTGGTCAGTAACTAACTAACACCCTAACCTGCTGGCCCAACACCCCCCACCCTGGAGGAGAGGAGCCAGACAGGGGACTGGTCAGTAACTAACTAACACCCTAACCTGCTGGCCCAACACCCCACCCTGGAGGAGAGGAGCCAGACAGGGGACTGGTCAGTAACTAACTAACACCCTAACCTGCTGGCCCAACACACCCACCCTGGAGGAGAGGAGCCAGACAGGGGACTGGTCAGTAACTAACTAACACCCTAACCATGCTGGCCCAACACCCCCACCCTGGAGGAGAGGAGCCAGACAGGGGACTGGTCAGTAACTAACTAACACCCTAACCTGCTGGCCCAACACCTCCACCCTGGAGGAGAGGAGTCAGACAGGGGACTGGTCAGTAACTAACTAACTAACACCCTAACCTGCTGGCCCAACACCCCCACCCTGGAGGAGAGGAGCTAGACAGGGGACTGGTCAGTAACTAACTAACACCCTAACCTGCTGGCCCAACACCCCCACCCTGTAGGAGAGGAGCCAGACAGGGGACTGGTCAGTAACTAACACCCTAACCTGCTGGCCCAACACCCCCACCCTGGAGGAGAGGAGCCAGACAGGGGACTGGTCAGTAACTAACTAACACCCTAACCTGCTGGCCCAACACCCCCATCCTGGAGGAGAGGAGCCAGACAGGGGACTGGTCAGTAACTAACTAACACCCTAACCTGCTGGCCCAACACCCCCACCCTGGAGGAGAGGAGCCAGACAGGGGACTGGTCAGTAACTAACTAACACCCTAACCTGCTGGCCCAACACCCCCACCCTGGAGGAGAGGAGCCAGACAGGGGACTGGTCAGTAACTAACTAACACCCTAACCTGCTGGCCCAACACCCCCACCCTGGAGGAGAGGAGCCAGACAGGGGACTGGTCAGTAACTAACTAACACCCTAACCTGCTGGCCCAACACCCCCACCCTGGAGGAGAGGAGCCAGACAGGGGACTGGTCAGTAACTAACTAACACCATAACCTGCTGGCCCAACACCCCCACCCTGGAGGAGAGGAGCCAGACAGGGGACTTGTCAGTAACTAACACCCTAACCTGCTGGCCCAACACCCCACCCTGGAGGAGAGGAGCCAGACAGGGGACTGGTCAGTAACTAACTAACACCCTAACCTGCTGGCCCAACACCCCCACCCTGGAGGAGAGGAGCCAGACAGGGGACTGGTCAATAACTAACTAACACCCTAACCTGCTGGCCCAACACCCCCACCCTGGAGGAGAGGAGCCAGACAGGGGACTGGTCAGTAACTAACTAACACCCTAACCTGCTGGCCCAACACCCCCACCCTGGAGGAGAGGAGCCAGACAGGGGACTGGTCAGTAACTAACTAACACCCTAACCTGCTGGCCCAACGCCCCCACCCTGGTTCTGAGGAGGGTGAATAGCAAATCAACTTTATTGAAAGTTGCAGAAGCTATACAGCACCAGTCAAAAGTTGACAAAGCTACTCATTCAAGGGTTTTTCTTTATGTTTTATATTTTCTACATTGTAGAATAATAGTAAAGACATCAAAACTATGAAATAACACATATGGAATCATGTAGTAACCAAAAGAAGTGTTAAACAAATCAAAATATTTTAATTCTTCAAAGTAGCCACCCTTTACCATGATGACAGCTTTGTACATTCTAGGTCTTCTCCCAACCAGCTTCACCTGGAATGCTTTTCCAACAGTCTTGAAGGAGTTCCCACGTACGCTGATCACTTGTTGGCTGCTTTTCCTTCACTCTGCGGTCCAACTCATCCCAAACCATCTCAATTGGGTTGAGGTCGGGTGATTGTGGAAGCCAGATTATCTGATGCAGCACCATCACTCTCTTTCTTGGTCAAATAGCCCTTACACAGCCTGGAGGTGTGTTTTGGGTCATTGTCCTGTGAAAAACAAATGATAGTGGGACTAAGCGCAAACCAGATGGGATGGCGTATCGCTGCAGAAAGCTGTGGTAGCCATGCTGGGTAAGTATGCCTTGAATTCTAAAAATATCACAGTGTTACCAGCAAAGCACCCCCCAACACACCATCACACCTCCTCCTCCATGCTTCACGGTGGGAACCACACGAGGAGATCATCCGTTCACCTACTCTGCGTCTCACAGCGACACGGCGGTTGGAACCAAAAATCGCAAATTTGGACTCAGACCAAGGACAGATTTCCACCGATTTTAATGTCCATTACTCGTGTTTCTTGGCCCAAGCAAGTCTCTTCTTCTTGGTGTCGTTTAGTGGTGGTTTCTTTGCAGCAATTCAACCATGAAGGCCTGATTCGGGGCCGCAGGTAGCCTAGTGGTTCAACCATGAAGGCCTGATTCCCGCAGTCTCCTCTGAACAGTTGATGTTGAGAGGTGTCTTACTTGAACTCTGAAGCATTTATTTGGGCTGCAATCTGAGGTGCAGTAAACTCTAATGAACTTATCCTCTGCAGGAGAGGTAACTCTGGGTCTTCCTTTCCTGTGGCGGTCCTCATGAGAGCCAGTTTCATCACAGCGCTGGATGGTTTTTGCCACTGCACTTGAAGAAAAGTTCAAAGTTCTTGAAATGTTCCGGATAAACTGACCTTCAAGTCTAAAGGTGATGGACAGTCATTTCTCGTTGCTTATTTGAGCTGTTCTTGCCATAATATGGACTTGGTCTTTTACCAAATAGGGCTATCTTCTGTATACCACCCCTACCTTGTCACAACAACTGATTGGCTCAAACATTAACTTTTAACAAGGCACACCTGTTAATTGAAATGCATTCCAGGTGACTACCTCATGAAGCTGGTTGAGAGAATGCCAAGCCTGTGCAAAGCTGTTGATTTGTTTAAAACACTCGTTTGGTTACTACATAATTCCATTTGTGTTATTTCATGTTTTTTGTCTTCACTGTTATTCTACAATGTAGAGAATAGTATAAAAATACAGAAAAACCCTGGAATGAGTAGGTGTATCCAAACTGTTGACTGGTCCTGTATATAGACCTGACACCTTATTCTACATAAGAGACAGCTGTTCTACATAATCTATTTCTATCTGAATACACACACGATTCAACAAATCAACTCATCAGCTTGATTTGTGCAATCAGGTGTTGGTGCTGGGCTGGAACAAAAAGCCTGCACTCCCTGCACAGGACCAGGGATGGAGACCACTGATGACCACCCTGTATCTATACAGGACCAGGGTTGGAGACCACTGATGACCACCCTGTATCTCCACAGGACCAGGGTTGGAGACCACCCTGTATCTCCTGGACCAGGGTTGGAGACCACCCTGTATCTCCTGGACCAGGGTTGGAGACCACCCTGTATCTCCTGGACCAGGGTTGGAGACCACCCTGTATCTCCTGGACCAGGGTTGGAGACCACTGATGACCACCCTGTATCTCCACAGGACCAGGGTTGGAGACCACTGATGACCAGGTCCCTGTATATCCTGGACCAGGGTTGGAGACCACTGATGACCACCCTGTATCTCCACAGGACCAGGGTTGGAGACCACTGATGACCACCCTGTATCTCCACAGGACCAGGGTTGGAGACCACTGATGACCACCCTGTATCTCCACATGACCAGGGTTGGAGACCACTGATGACCACCCTGTATCTCCACAGGACCAGGGTTGGAGACCACTGATGACCACCCTGTATCTCCACAGGACCAGGGTTGGAGACCACTGATGACCACCCTGTATCTCCACAGGACCAGGGTTGGAGACCACTGATGACCACCCTGTATCTCCAGGACCAGGGTTGGAGACCACTGATGACCACCCTGTATCTCCACAGGACCAGGGTTGGAGACCACTGATGACCACCCTGTATCTCCAGGACCAGGGTTGGAGACCACTGATGACCACCCTGTATCTATACAGGACCAGGGTTGGAGACCACTGATGAGGTTTAATCAAGGCTGGTAATGTTGGGTTAAATAATTCAGCAAGACCTTTCAGATGAGAGGTGTCCTTGTCAGCATAAATGGAGGACAATCTCTACAGTAATAACCAGCCAGGCGACATAAAATACTCTTTAACAAAAACATTTTTCAGTTCACATGGAAAGTTTTACAAAACGTACGTACTGGGAACGGATTTGGCATGTCACAACAAACAAAACGCAAGAGTAGAATCAACCGTTAGCAGAAAGTCCACCGTTTGCGGAGTTACTTACCGGAATCTTGTCTTGGCTGCCGTATTGATGCATTCTGTAGCGCTACAAACACAGACAGGAGAATAAAGGAACGGTGTCGTTAAACCGGGAGGAGAATAATAACGGAATAGTAGCAGCAGCTGTACGCGCGGAACTCATCATTATCAACAACACGCGCATCTCGGTAATCCGTCAATTTGGGGGAGCAAAGCGACGCGCCTCTCACTTGGCAGGGGACTCAAGATTCGTAGGCTATGACCCACACACACACACGTTTCATCTAGATAGCCATCAAGCTGCAGTCTACCTGGAGCTCCCCGTGAGTTAATTGGTCTGTGTGTCTGTGAGCTACAGGCTCCGTCTATTCATCCGTCTGTTGATTCTGACTGCGCGCGTCCTCGGGAGTTTGGCACACGCGTCCAACTCATGTTCACCCAGGTGCGTTGATTGGTCGACGCTCCCTGATAAATTACAGGTAACAAGGGACCAGTGGGAACAACCGGGCTCTCAGGTGAGGCGATACTGATGGTTTCTACGGCGACGCGCTCAGGGAATTAAAGTGGAAAGCACTGTCACGCACGAAGAACGCATTTTAATAATTGTTGTTTTTCATTAGAATGAGACCGAAAAAAAATACTACGACCTTTTAAAATAATGAGCAGGTGATATCCACGCGTCTTGTTGGTGTTTATTCTTCATTAAAAGTAAGTATCCACGCCTCTTGTACGTGTTCATTCTTCATACATGACCGCGCCGTGTTCCTTCCCTGAGCGCGTAACCGTAGAAACGTTCAGTTCCTTGTATCAACACACCTGGCGGGCTGAAACGCCAGGAACACTGTGGCAAAATGAAATACATTTTATAGTTCAGCTATTTAGTTGTAATGTCTCTCCAACACGGTAGTCAGAAAGGTATTCAGTATAATAAGACCGTTCAAAATGTTCCGCTGAAATCATCTGATTGGACAAACATCGATTTTGTTGATTTAAAACACACACACACACACACACACACATACATATGCCTCTGACAACTTTTTTTCTATCCAAGTCAAGCACTGCTCCTAAATTATGTTCTTACTGTGTGTGTCCGCCCCTGTAGGGAGTCTATGTCCAGACCAGGACCTGTAGAGCCCAGAGAGATGTCCCGGTCCAGACCAGGACCTGTAGAGCCCAGATAGATGTCCCGGTCCAGACCCAGACCAGGACTTGTAGAGCCCAGATAGATGTCCCGGTCCAGACCAGGCCCTGTAGAGCCCAGAGAGATGTCCCGGTCCAGACCAGGATCTGTAGAGCCCAGAGAGATGTCCCGGTCCAGACCAGGCCCTGGGTCGAACAGGGCATCACTGTGGATGGATGATGACTCACTGACAGCTGTGGCCACCCTGCAGCCACTCCATGTTCCTGAAGAAACACACATCATTATCCAATACACACCACATTATCCAATACACACCACATTATCCAATACACACCACATTATCCAATACACACACCACATTATCCAATACACACCACATTATCCAATACACACACCACATTATCCAATACACACCACATTATCCAATACACACCACATTATCCAATACACACCACATTATCCAATACACACCACATTACCCAACTCACACATCATTATCCAATACACACCACATTATCCAATACACACCACATTACCCAACACACACCACATTATCCAATACACACCACATTATCCAATACACACCACATTACCCAACTCACACATCATTATCCAATACACACACACATAATATCCAATACACACCACATTATCCAACACACACCACATTATCCAATACACACCACATTACCCAATACACACCACATTATCCAACACACACCACATTATCCAATACACACTACATTATCCAACACACACCACATTATCCAACACACACATCATTATCCAATACACACACACATCATTATCCAATACACACCACATTATCCAATACACACCACATTATCCAACACACACCACATCATCCAATACACACCACATTATCCAATACACACCACATTATCCAACACACACCACATCATCCAATACACACCACATTATCCAATACACACCACATTATCCAACACACACCACATTATCCAATACACACCACATTATCCAATACACACCACATTATCCAATACACACCACATTATCCAATACACACCACATTATCCAACACACACCACATTATCCAACACACTCCACATTATCCAATACACACACATCATTATCCAATACACACCACATTATCCAATACACACCACATTATCCAATACACACACCACATTATCCAACACACACCGCATTATCCAATACACACACATCATTATCCAATACACACCACATTATCCAATACACACCACATTATCCAATACACACCACATTATCCAATACACACACACCATATTATCCAATACACACCACATCATCCAATACACACCACATTATCCAACACACACCACATTATCCAATACACACCACATTATCCAACACACACCACATTATCCAATACACACCACATTATCCAACACACACCACATTATCAAATACACACCACATTATCCAATACACACCACATTACCCAATACACACCACATTATCCAACACACACCACATTATCCAATACACACCACATTATCCAATACACACCACATTATCCAATACACACCACATTATCCAATACACACCACATCATCCAATACACACCACATCATCCAATACACACCACATTATCCAATACACACCACATTATCCAATACACACCACATCATCCAATACACACCACATTATCCAACACACACCACATTATCCAACACACACCACATCATCCAATACACACCACATTATCCAACACACACCACATTATCCAATACACACCACATTATCCAATACACACCACATTATCCAATACACACACACCATATTATCCAATACACACACCACATCATCCAACCACACACATTATCCACACACACCACATTATCCAATACACACCACATTATCCAACACACACCACATTATCCAATACACACCACATTATCCAACACACACCACATTATCAAATACACACCACCTTATCCAATACACACCACATTACCCAATAAACACCACATTATCCAACACACACCAAACCACATTATCCAATACACACCACATTATCCAATACACACCACATTATCCAATACACACCACATAATCCAATACACACCACATCATCCAATACACACCACATCATCCAATACACACCACATTATCCAATACACACCACATTATCCAATACACACAACATTATCCAACACACACCACATCATCCAATACACACCACATTATCCAACACACACCACATTATCCAACACACACCACATTATCCAACACACACCACATCATCCAATACACACCACATTATCCAACACACACCACATTATCCAATACACACCACATTATCCAATACACACCACATTATCCAATACACACCACATTATCCAATACACACCATATTATCCAATACACTCCACATTATCCAATACACACCACATTATCCAACACACACCACATTATCCAACACACACCACATTATCCAATACACTCCACATTATCCAATACACACCACATTATCCAATACACACCACATTATCCAATACACACCACATCATCCAATACACACCACATTATCCAATACACACCACATTGTCCAATACACACCACATTATCCAACACACACCACATTAGCCAATACACACCACATTATCCAATACACACCACATTATCCAATACACACCACATTGTCCAATACACACCACATCATCCAATACACACCACATTATCCAATACACACCACATTATCCAATACACACCACATTATCCAATACACACCACATTATCCAATACACACCAAATGATCCAATACACAACACATTATCCAATACACACCACATTATCCAACACACACCACATTATCCAATACACACCACATTATCCAATACACACCACATTATCCAATACACACCACATTATCCAACACACACCACATTATCCAATACACACCACATTATCCAATACACACCACATTATCCAATACACACCACATTATCCAATACACACGACATTATCCAATACACCACATTATCCAATACACACAACTATCGCAGGGTCATTTATCCTACCACAGCAGGGTCATTTATCCTACCACAGCAGGGTCATATATCCTACCACAGCAGGGTCATATATCCTACCACAGCAGGGTTATATATCCTACCACAGCAGGGTTATATATCCTACCACAGCAGGGTCATATATCCTACCACAGCAGGTCATATATCCTACCACAGCAGGGTCATATATCCTACCACAGCAGGGCCATTTATTCTACCACAGCAGGGCCATATATCCTACCACAGCAGGGCAATATATCCTACCACAGCAGGGCCATGTATCCTACCACAGCAGGGCCATATATCCTACCACAGCAGGGTCATATATCCTACCACAGCAGGGCCATATATCCTACCCCAGCAGGGTCATATATCCTACCACAGCAGGGTCATATATCCTAATAAAGCAAGGTCATATATCCTACCACAGCAGCGCCATATATCCTACCACAGAAGGGTTATATATCCTACCACAGCAAGGTCATATATCCTACCACAGCAGGGCCATATATCCTACCACAGAAGGGTTATATATCCTACCATAGTAGGGTCATATATCATACAACAGCATGGCCATATATCATACCACAGCAGGGCCATATATCCTACCACAGCAAGATCATCCAGGAGGGTCATATATCCTACCACAGCAGGGTCACAATCCTACCACAGCAAGGTCATATATCCTACCACAGCAGGGCCATATATCCTACCACAGAAGGGTCATATTTCATACCACAGCAGGGTCATAAATCCTACCCCAGCAGGTCCATATATCCTACCACAGCAAGGTCATATATCCTACCACAGTAGGGTTGTATATCCTACCACAGCAAGGTCATATATCCTACCACAGCAGGGTCATATATTCTACCACAGCAGGGTCATTTATCATACCACAGTAGGGTCATATATCCTACCACAGCAGGGTCATATATCCTACCACAGCAAGGTCATATATCCTACCACAGCAGGGCAATATATCCTACCACAGAAGGGTTATATATCCCACCACAGCAGGGTCATATATCCTACCACAGCAGGGTCAGCCAGCAGGGTCATATATCCTACCACCGCAGGGCCATTCATCCTACCACAGTAGGGTCATATATCCTACCACAGCAGGGTCATATATCCTACCACAACGAGGTCATATATCCTACCACAGCAGGGCCATATATCCTACCACAGCAGGGTCATATATCCTACCACGGCAGGGCCATATATCCTACCACAGCAGGGCCATATATCCTTCCACAGCAGGGCCATATATACTACCACAGCAGGGCCATATATCCTACCACAGCAGGGCCATATATCCTACCACAGCAGGGCCATATATCCTACCACAGCATGGCCATATATCCTACCACAGCAGGGCCATATATCCTACCACAGCAGGGTCAGCCAGGAGGGCCATATATCCTACCACAGCAGGGCCATATATCCTACCACAGCAGGGCCATACATCCTACCACAGCAAGGCCATATATACTACCACAGCAGGGCCATACATCCTACAACAGCAGGGCCATATATCCTACCACAGCAGGGTCATATATCCTACCACAGCAGGGTCATATATCCTACCACAGCAGGGCCATATATCCTACCACAGCATGGCCATATATCCTACCACCACAGGGCCATATATCCTACCACAGCATGGCCATATATCCTACCACAGCAGGATCATATATCCTACCACAGCAGGTTGTGGGGTGTGTGTGATGTCTAATAGCAGTGTGATTATTTAGAGAGCGTCGCCATAGCGACACGATGTGCTGGATTCAGCACCGTGGACAGACACCCCAGTGTTATAAATATCTAATGGTTTCTAATGGAGGTCCTGCTGTGACTAGTAATACATAATACATAATACATAATACATACTTCCATAGAGGGGTCCCCTTTCCATAGAGGGGTCTCCTTTCCATAGAGGGGTCCCCTTTCCATAGAGGGGTCCCCTTTCCATAGAGGGGTCCCCCTTTCCATAGAGGGGTCCCCTTTCCATAGAGGGGTCCCCTTCCCATAGAGGGGTCCCCTTTCCATAGAGGGGTCCCCTTTCCATAGAGGGGTCCCCTTACCATAGAGGGCTCCCCTTTCCATAGAGGGGTCCCCCTTTCCATAGAGGGGTCCACTTTCCATAGAGGGGTCCCCTTTCCACAGAACCACGTAGAGAGTTCCCATCGGGTCAGTACAGAACCATGTAGAGAGTTCCATCGGGTCAGTATAGAACCATGTAGAGAGTTCCCATCGGGTCAGTCCAGAACCATGTAGAGAGTTCCCATCGGGTCAGTCCAGAACCACGTAGAGAGTTCCCATCGGGTCAGTACAGAACCATGTAGAGAGTTCCCATCGGGTCAGTACAGAACCATGTAGAGAGTTCCCATCGGGTCAGTAACAGCAGACACATGGTCAGTACAGAACCATGTAGAGAGTTCCATCGGGTCAGTACAGAACCATGTAGAGAGTTCCCATCGGGTCAGTACAGAACCATGTAGAGAGTTCCCATCGGGTCAGTACAGAACCATGTAGAGCGTTCCTATCGGGTCAGTACAGAACCATGTAGAGAGTTCCCATCGGGTCAGTACAGAACCATGTAGAGAGTTCCCATCGGGTCAGTACAGAACCATGTAGAGAGTTCCCATCGGGTCAGTACAGAACCATGTAGAGAGTTCCCATCGGGTCAGTACAGAACCATGTAGAGCGTTCCTATCGGGTCAGTACAGAACCATGTAGAGAGTTCCCATCGGGTCAGTACAGAACCATGTAGAGAGTTCCCATCGGGTCAGTACAGAACCATGTAGAGAGTTCCCATCGGGTCAGTACAGAACCATGTAGAGAGTTCCCATCGGGTCAGTACAGAACCATGTAGAGAGTTCCCATCGGGTCAGTAACAGCAGACACATGGTCAGTACAGAACCATGTAGAGAGTTCCCATCGGGTCAGTACAGAACCATGTAGAGAGTTCCCATCGGGTCAGTACAGAACCATGTAGAGCGTTCCTATCGGGTCAGTACAGAACCATGAAGAGAGTTCCCATCGGGTCAGTACAGAACCATGTAGAGAGTTCCCATCGGGTCAGTACAGAACCGTGTAGAGTTCCCATCGGGTCAGTACAGAACCATGTAGAGAGTTCCCATCGGGTCAGTAACAGCAGACACATGGTCAGTACAGAACCATGTAGAGAGTTCCTATCGGGTCAGTACAGAACCATGTAGAGAGTTCCCATCGGGTCAGTACAGAACCATGTGATATATTTACCATCTCACCATAATAAACTGATCCTCAGAACAACAGTAGTCTGAACACACACACACTGAAGGGACTGGACACTGGTTCTTACCTGTACAGGAGGGGGACCTTCCCGTTGCCATGGTGAGACAGACAGACAGAGCGTCCGGCGTGGTGAGATCAGAGGATATTGTGAATGTAGTGTCCAGGCTTAGTGCTGTAACTAGCAGCAGTGAGGGTTAGAGTGGGTTATGTTGTGGTCTGGGGATAATTCCCAGGAGATTAAGGAAGGAGACGGACTGTCCTTCTGTTCTCTTCTGTAGAGGTTTACTGGCTATATGGAACTGTTCTGTAGAGGTTTACTGGCTATATGTTCTGTAGAGGTTTACTGGCTATATGGAACTGTTCTGTAGAGGTTTACTGGCTATATGGAGCTGTTCTGTAGAGGTTTACTGGCTATATGTTCTGTAGAGGTTTACTGGCTATATGGAACTGTTCTGTAGAGGTTTACTGGCTATATGTTCTGTAGAGGTTTACTGGCTATATGGAACTGTTCTGTAGAGGTTTACTGGCTATATGTTCTGTAGAGGTTTACTGGCTATATGGAACTGTTCTGTAGAGGTTTACTGGCTATATGTTCTGTAGAGGTTTACTGGCTATATGTTCTGTAGAGGTTTACTGGCTATATGGAACTGTTCTGTAGAGGTTTACTGGCTATATGTTCTGTAGAGGTTTACTGGCTATATGGAACTGTTCTGTAGAGGTTTACTGGCTATATGTTCTGTAGAGGTTTACTGGCTATATGGAACTGTTCTGTAGAGGTTTACTGGCTATATGGAACTGTTCTGTAGAGGTTTACTGGCTATATGGAACTGTTCTGTAGAGGTTTATTGGCTATATGTTCTGTAGAGGTTTACTGGCTATATGGAACTGTTCTGTAGAGGTTTACTGGCTATATGTTCTGTAGAGGTTTACTGGCTATATGGAACTGTTCTGTAGAGGTTTACTGGCTATATGGAACTGTTCTGTAG